>NC_089449.1:630068-945103 GCF_026210795.1 Rhizophagus irregularis | reverse complement strand
ATATATTTTATTAGTAAACTATGCTGTAATAACTTCTAACCTGACAAATTCAAGACTTTTTCGCACTCATTATACAAGTGATATGGTATGATAAAACTAGTTTTTGTCTTTCGAATCTCAGATCTCTTAGAAATTGGACTTTTTTCGAACGTCACATTATGGTTTTTTTGCATGAGATTGGTGGGAAAACTGTGGAAAACCATTTCATTAAAGCAAAATGGCGTTATTTAAACATTTGGCTAGAGAAATTCATGAACAACTCCACATCGGAAATGCGGCTTTTAATTAATAAATTTCCGTCGAATTTTATTATCGTTTTCGCTACTTAACTCGCGGATCACCAATTAATTATAGTAGACCACGCGTCAATTATTGATACTCTCAAAAATATTATTTCTCTAAAGTTGAGAATATCATTTCTAACTTTATATATATTTTACAAACGAAATAAACTGTATAAATTACTATATATATAAAATGAATCGCATTATAATGAATTTTTTTATACCAAAATTTTTTAATTGTAACGAGATTTATCGTAGGATGTGTTTTTTTATAAAAGATATAAGGGATGTTCGCGTCTTATGTTTTGTATTAGTTTGCATATTTTCTATTCTTTTTTTAAAATACTGAGTGCGAGCCCTTTATTGTACATTACAGAAACCTGTTTTCCTTAATATGCAGTAACTGTATTGTAACTGCATCGTAGTCATACAGTAACTACATAGTGTAATAGTAACTACATAGTGAGAATATTGTAAATACGCAGTTACTGCATATTAAGGAAATTAAGTTTCTGCAATGTATTTAAGCAATATTTATTATATATAATATGTCGAAATGAATTGTCATAATGTAATGTCACCAATGCTGTGCGATTTGATTTTAAAAATTAACAATTGATTTAGTATTACAGCTGATTTCATAATATACGGGACACTCATCATTTTTACTTCATGTCGAGAGAAACTCGATAAGATTCGAATAAAATAAAAACTACACCACTGTGCTCGGACCAGTGTTCCGAATCTAATAATATAGTTTTTATCTTATTCTAAACTTTACCGAATGTACCGACGGTATGTGACCATGACATTATGGTGGTGTAATTGGTGTAATAATTATTTTACACCACCGTAATATGGCACCACTTGAATTTAATTCAACTTCCTGTAATCGTACAGTAGTTTTAAAAAAATTGAATTTACCATATTAAGTAAAATTGATGATAAATTTACACCAATTACTTATAAAAACTCGCATTTTTTTGAACGAACTCGGTTAAAAAAAAAGGATGATCTTCCAAAATATGGTGGAAATACTCATGCAGACGAATTTGGTAGATGTATTTTTAATATTAAATACAACTTAATAAATATAAATAATGCTACATAATTGGTAGGTTCCGCCATCAAACTTCCAACCGGGACGGAATTGATGATTGCAATTAAAGAAGGTATTTCTTTAAGATTACAAAAATGTTTATAAACATTTAAATATAATCCTGGAAAAAAGGCGGTAACGCATCATATTTTATTTTAAACTTTCTAATCCTACAAGAGATCCATTTCTAATTAAATTCGAATCTCCTAAAATAATTTTTTCTGACTCTTTTGATTAATTCACCAATTGAATTTACATTCTTCATTTTTCCATAAAATACACTTGAGATATAAAGTAATCAAAATGATTATTCGGAAGTGATTTTCTTTTATTCTTCTATATCATTTATTTCAGCATTACATCACGTTAAAAATTTGTTATGCAACTGTCTCAAGTGGTATAATTTATATACTGCAACTCCAAATTTTTTTTTTTGTTATTTTTTGAGCAAACTTGGGTTTTATAAGGAATCTAAAAGATCTAGATTCTTTATGGAAAGTTTAAAGAATTAGTAACTTACAAGATTGATCTCATTACAAGATTTTTATATGATATTATGATTATGGGAAATCTCCAAATCAACGAGATAAACTTAATTATAATGTAACACCGATTATATATTTGTTACATCATTGTCACATGAAAAAATGGTAGAATTTGACGAATTAAGAAATGTTGGTATAACAATTTCTATATAAATAAGTGAGATCCCCTAAATTGCTTTCTTTTGACCGTTTAAAAAAATGGACCCTCAAAAATATAATGGAAATATTCATCCAGACGAATGGATAAGCGATCTTCAAACTTATTTTAATATAAAACAAAACTTACAAGACTTGATAAATATAAATGCTGTTAATATAAATATTGTTATATCCTTAGTAGATTCCACCATTAAACTTCCAACTGGAATTGATAATATTGAAAAACTTCGTAATGCACTTAAAGAAGATATTACCTTTACGGTATTTAAGAATACAAATAAAAGAAAATTACAATCATTAAAATATAATCCTGAAAGAAAAGGTGGTGATACTTCAAATTTTATTTCAACTTTTCGTAAATTATGTTATAACGCTGAGATTAATGATATAGAAGAACAAAAAAAATTTCTTTATAAATCACTTCCTAATAATCATTTCAATTACTATGTTTCAAATGAATTTTTTGAGAAAATGAAGAATGTAAATTCGATTAATGAATTAGTTAAAAGATTTGAAGAAATTGTTTTAGAAGAATCGAATTTAATTAGAAATGGATCTGTTGTAGCTTTAAAACATGTTGCAACAGGAAAATATTTAAGTTCCATTAAAAATTTATGTTATACAACTGGAAGTCGGAAACAATTGGTATAATTTTTACATCGCAACTTCAAAAAAATTTCTTTAATCGATTTTAATATAATTTTAATAGGATATAAAGCTTTTTGTAGGAAGTTCAGAGCCAGTTCCAAATTCTTTATGGAAAATTGAATTTGGTAATGAATTGGCTACTTATGCGAATAATTCTATAAAGTTACAACATGTCTTGTCTCATAAATTTCTTGGAATATATTATTATTATTATGACAATACCAGTCGTTACTATATTGGAGAATATTCCAAATCTCCGTCAACCAATTATACAGAAGGTAATAAATTAAAATATACTTTTACTTTTATTTATTAGTTAATATTAATATTTGTTATTTTTAGTGAGTTGTTATAATAACACTGATCACAGTCATAGATATTGGAACGGAGATTGGATGTTTAATCATAGTAAATTAGAAAATCATCAAGGGTTTTTAAAATCAAATGATATTATTAATCTTAATATTAAGAAAATTTATGCTAACAATGAAGTTGAATTTTTACGTAGTCATGATATTCAATTTACTATTGGGAACGATGTTTTCCAAGAAGTTGTTTGTCATAATGAAAGATTAGGAGGAAATGATGAAGTAAGTAATTTTATTTGATTTTATTTATTTAGATTCATATGAGTATTAAATCTTTTCTTTCCCTTTAGTGGTGTATTGAACTTATTCACGAAGTTAAAATTTTCTAAGCAACGTTTCCGATACATATTTTGCCTTTAAGTTGTTCAAATGGATAGTACATATCTTTTAAAAAAGGCACTTTCCACAAATATGAAATTGATAATGAATTTCGACATTATATAACAAAGTACGTTAAGACCGAAAATTTAATGTTTAATTATAACAAAAAATTCAAGACAACATTGTCCGCAATACATAGTTCAATATTATTTATATTTATTATAATATATTACTTATGAAATTATAGTCAATATAATTACTTATAGTGAATACGCGTCAGTTATTGATATTCTCAAAAATATTATTTCTCTAGGCTAAAGTTGAGAATGTCATTTCTGACTTTTATATGTATTTTACATATGTAGCGCCCGCAAGACTTTTACTGTATTCAAGCAATATTTATTATATGTAATAAAATTTATGACGCGTTTTACATTATACCATTCTTGATCCAAATAGCCATGTCGAAATGAATTAGTACACCATCGAATTGTCGTAAAGCAATTTGATTTTACAATTTAACAATTCGGCAATTCGAAATATGGTGGTGTAATTGGCGTAATACTAGTTATTTTACACTGCCGAACTTGATTTTAATTCAGCCAGTATTCAACCCTGTCACGTACAGTAGCTATAAATAAATTTGTCATAACAGGTAAAATTGATATAACAGTTTTAATATCGATTACTTGTAAAAAATTCGGTTTTTTTCTGAGCGAACTTACCATTTACTAGTTAAAATCAATGGATCCTCCAAAATAGTTGGAAATACTCATTAAGACGAATAGATGAACGATTTTTCTATTTTAGTATTAAATACAACTTACAAATATAAATGATGCTAATTAATAAAACTTCCAAACGGGAGTTGATGATTATGTGCACTTAAAAGGAGATATATACAAAAATGTTGCAAACATTGAGATGTAATTCTGAAAAAAAGTGGGAACTAGTTCATTTCACCAACAATCATTTCACTGACAGTTTTGAAATCTTATCCTAATATTATCCTAACCCTAACCTTAACCCTAATTTCCTTACCTAACTTGCTAACCCAACTCTAATTGTCGAGATGTATTATTGTCGGCGAAACATTTATCTGCAAAATAACCCTGTCGGCGAAACGTCTGTCGGTGAGAATGCGATTATTGGAGACAAAGTGGGTTAATTTAATAATATAATGTATGTTATTTATTTATGTATGAAGCGCCGTACTGATCAAAAATCCCGGGTAGTACGGCGCTTCATAATAATGTAACACCGATCATATTGTTACATCATTGTCACATGAAAAAAATATATAAATAAGTGAGATTCCTTAAATTGCATTCTTTTGACCATTTTAAAAAAAAAATGGAACTCCAAAAATATAATGGAAATATTCATCCAGACGAATGGATAAACGATCTTCAAGCTTATTTTAGTATAAAACAAAAGATAAATGTTAATTTTGCTATATCCTTAGTAGATTCCATTATTAAACTTCCAACTGGAATTGATAATATTGAAAAACTTCGTAATGCACTTAAAGAAAATATTTTCTTTACAATATTTAAGAATACAAATAAAAGAAAATTACAATCGTTAAAATATAATCCTGAAAGAAAAGGTGGTGATACTTCATATTTTATTTCAACTTTTTGTAAATTATGTTATAACGCCGAGATTAATGATGTAAAAGAACAAACGAGATATCTTTATAATTCGCTTCCGGATAACTATTTTAAGTATGTTTCAAACGAATTTTTTGAGAAAATGAAGAATGTAAATTCAATTGATGAATTAATTAAAAGATTTGAAGAACTTGTTTTAGAAGAATCGAATTTAATTAGAGATGGATCTATTGTAGCTTTAAAACATGTTGCAACAGGAAAATATTTAAGTTCCACTAAAAATTTATGTTATACAACTGGAAGTCGGAAACAATTGGTATAATTTTTACATCGCAACTTCAAAAAAATTTCTTTAATCGATTTTAATATAATTTTAACATAATTTAAAGGTTTTTGTAGGAAGCTCAGAGCCTATTCCAAATTCTTTATGGAAAATTGAATTTGGTGACGAATTAGCTGCTTATACAGATAATTCTATCGTGCTACAACATGTTAAATCTGAGATATTTCTTGGTATGTATTGTGTTAACACTGGCTATGGATATGATTATTGCAAATCTCCGTTAAATAATTATACGGAAGGTAATAAATTTAAAATATGTTTTTATTTGTAAATTAAGATAATACCAGATATTAATATTATTTTTTTTAGTGAGCTGTTACGGTAACGATCGTTATTTTACTAGAAATTGGAAATTTAATCATAGTAAATTTAGTAAATTAAAAAATCATCAAGGATATTTAAAATCAAATGATATTATTAATCTTAATATTAAGAAATCCTATGATAACCGTAGTTATACTATTCGCCACGGACAAGTTGAAGTTTTACGTAGTCATGATATTCAATTTACTATTGGGAACGATGCTTTTCAAGAAGTTGTTTGTCATAATGAAAGATTAGGAGGAAATGATGAAGTAAGTGATTTTGTTTGATTTATTTTATTTAGTTTCGTATAAATATTAAATCTTTTCTTTCCATTTAGTGGTGTATTGAACTTATTCATGAAAGTTAAATTTTCTAAGCAACGCTTCCGATACATATTTATCTTTAAATTATTCAAAAAAGGCAATTTCTACAAATATGAACTGATAATATTAATAAAATTTAAAATTTTGAGATTATATACTTACGGATGCGATTAATAATTTATTAGTTAACAAAAAGTACGTTTAACAGTGAAATTTAATGTTTGGTTAGATCAAAAAAATATAACATTATCTGCAATATAAAATTTAATATCAGCAAACACTTGTATTATATTTATAAGCATGTGACCATGAAAAAAATAGTAGCCTGGATTTGTTTCTGGGTTGCACATGACCTGTGCACATGATACGGATATTTCGATCGCAAAACAATTTGTATGTATCATCGGCAAAATAAATGTTTAAAAAAAAAACTTATTTTATGCATTTTTAATTTATTATAATAAACTACCAAGGTACTATATTTTACTTTCTCTTTTGCTAATAGATTGCGTATTTTATTTGTCAATATTATAATTGTTGGTAGATTTTGTTCTTAAATTATTTTGATACTTTACAAATACCATTAAACATGCCACAATAATATTCCCAATACATTGTATTATGGTTCAAATCTAAAGATGGTCATCGGTCCTAAAGACCACGGTCTCGCGGTCCTGCACCTTAAAAAGACGGACCGGTCCGTCTTGATGTAGGACCGCGGTCTTTCGATCCTGTAACACGTACAATAAGACCGACGGTCTTTTTAAGGACTGCAGTCTTTTTAAGACCGATCAGTCTTTTTTCTTTTTTCAAATAAAAAATTTTTCTATTACTTTACTAGGAACAGTCTTCCTTTATAAATGAACATTAATTGTATAAATTTATAGGAACCATTCCAGACGTATATTATAAGCAAATAACATGTATAAAGACGGATTTATTATACTTTATTAACGTTAATTTTCTTTTTTTCCTTGGAGGCAGGGAGACAGTCTTTTCTAGAAGTTTCAATATGCATTTAATAAATTATATATAAAGACCGATACAAAGACCAGGTCAGTCTCAGGACCGGTCCTACTGCGCCAAGAAAAAATGAAAGACCGCGGTCCGGTCCTACAAGTCCTGGGACCGAGTAGGACCTGTAGGACCGATGACCATCTTTATTCAAATCTCTCCAAGTTCTTTGTAGTTTGGCGATTTTTTAGTACTCTAATATCATTTTCCAATAATTTATAATTTGGGCGAATATTTTTTAACCATAGATGATATTTTGGCTTATTATTTAATTCTTTAGTCTTGAGATGTAATAGAGAGAATAAAAATTATTATTAATCCTTTACAAACCTTATTTTGTAGTTGATATGAGTCATATGACACGTCAACAATTTTTTAGAAAATAAAAATAAAAATAAGAAGGATCGGTCAGATCAATAAAAAGTTTATAATTACCGAAAATAATCAAATAATCATCCGGATCATGTGTGTAACAATTCTTTTATTATGTTTGGTGGAGGATTAAGATCCGGCTACCAGATTTTTCAGAATGATATCTCCTGTCACATACAAAAATTGGAGTAAATTTGCCATAATGGACAAAATTGAAATACTCATTTGGACGAATAGACGATTACAAATTAATAAATGTAAATAATGTTACATCATTAGTAGATTCTACCATCAAAACTTCTAACCGAGAATTGGTGATTATGAATAATTAAAGATATTTCTTTAAGAATATAAAAAAAAAGGTGGTAACGCATTATGTTTTATTTTAACCTTCTAATGCTACAAGAGATTCATTTCTAATTAGATTTAATTTATACACTACTCTTCATTTCCCATAAAATTCACTTGAGATACTATAGGGAGTTGATATTCAATGATTCAATGGTTGTTTTGTTCATCTATATCATTTATTTTAGTATTATAACACGTCAAAAATTTACGCAACCGGAAGAAAGTAGTATAATTTATATAAAATTTTTTGGTTGTTTTTTGAGCAAACTTGGTATTATTTATGGAAAATCAAAATAGAAAAATTCAATTTAATTAGTAACTTACAAGATTAGATCTCATTATAATATGTTATTATGATTATGGAACGAACCAACGTGATAAAATGGGTTAATTTAATAATAGTCTACTTCAGAATTTATTGATCGTGATTTTTGATCGGTTACACTGAAAATTATGACCAATAAATTTTAACTGTAGAATGATCAACTGACCGTTCAACGTGAACCACCAAAAACGTAGGTCGTTTTGATCGAGTAGATAAAACATACTGACGGAAATAAACAAAAACAACAAAACACTAACTAATTGGTTGGTTAATAGTTTATCACGATCAATCAATCATCTGCTCAAAATTGAACTTTAATCGCAAATTTTGGTTGGCTGAAGTAGACTAATATAATGTAACCGATCATATTATTACATCATTGTCACATGAAAATGATAAATTTGACGAATTAAGAAATATTGGTGTAAAGATTTCTATATAAATAAGTGAGATTCGCTTAATTCACCATTAAAAAAAAATGGACCTCCAAAAATATAATGGAAATATTCATCCGGACGAATGGATAAATGATATTCAAGCTTATTTTAGTATAAAACAAAATGGTTTTATTAATTTTGCTATAATATCCTTAGTAGATTCCACTATTAAACTTCCAACTGGAATTAATAATATTGAAAAACTTCGTAATGCACTTAAAGAAGATATTTCCTTTACAATTTTTAAGAACACGAATAAAAGAAAGTTACAATCATTAAAATATAATCCTGAAAGAAAGGGTGGTGATACATCAAATTTTATTTTAACCTTTCGTAAATTATGTTATAACGCCGAGATTAATGATGTAGAAGAACAAAAGAAATATCTATATAAATCGCTCCCGAATGACTATTTTGATTATGTTTCAAACGAATTTTTTGAGAAAATGAAGAATTTAAATTCAATTGATGAGCTAATTAAAAGATTTGAAGAACTTGTTTTAGAAGAATCAAATTTAATTAGAAAGGGATCTATTGTAGCTTTAAAACATGTTGCAACAGGGAAATATTTAAGTTCTATTAAAAATTTATGTTATACAACTGGAAGCAAGTTTCAATTAGTATGTGTTTTATAATTGTAACTTCAAAATTTTTTTTTTTTTTAATCGATTTTATATAATTCTAATATGATATAAAGGTTTTTGCGGGAAGCCCAGAGCCTGTTCCAAATTCTTTATGGAAAGCAATATTCGATGATGAATTAGCCACTTATACAGATAATTCTATGATGCTACAACATGTTAAATCTGAGAGATTTCTGGGAATATATTGTGTTTATAATAGCTATGGATATGATTATTGCAAATCTCCGTTAAATAATTATACAGAAGGTAATAAATTTAAAATATATTTTTATTGTAAACTGAGATAATATCAGATATTAATATTATTTTTTTAGTGGGCTGTCGTGGCAACGAAGGTTATTTTACTAGAAATTGGAAATTTAATCATAGTAAATTAAAAAATCATCAAGGATATTTAAAATCAAATGATACTATTAATCTTAGTATTTATCGTACTCAAGATGGTCGAGTTGAATTTTTACGTAGCCATGATATTCAATTTACTATTGGAAACGATTCTTTTCAAGAAGTTGCTTGTCATAATGAAAGATTAGGAGGGAATGATGAAGTATGTAATTTTATTTGTTTTATCTTTATTGGGTTCGTATAAAATATTAAATCTTTACTTTCCTTTTAGTGGTGCATTGAACTAATTCGTTTCTAAGCAACGTTTCCGATACATATTTTGCCTTTAAGTTGTTCAAATGAATAATATATATCTTTAAAAGGCAATTTTCACAAATATGAAAGTACGTTAAGATCGAAAATTTAATGTTTAATTATGACAAAATTTTAAGATAACATTATCTGCGATACATGGTTCACTATTAATATACAAGTTTACGTTTACTTATGAAATTATAGTCAATTATAATTACTTATAGTAGACTACGCATCAATTATTGATATTCACATTATTATTTCTCTAGGCTAAAGTTGAGAATATTATTTCTGACTTTTTTATGTATTTTACATATATAGCGTAGCGCTCTTATATTGCATTTAAACAATATTTATTATATATAATAAAATATCATATTACACGTTATATATCATTCTTAATCCACATCAAATTATCGTAAACTGTCATAAATCATAAATCATAATGTAGTATAATTCAATTCGATTCGACACTAGTACACTGTGACGGTGTGGTGTAATAGTGCCGTAATATTTTGATTTTTGGCACTACTTGATTTTAAATTGAAATCATCTCGTTTCTGATTTTTCTAGAACTTGCATTTGTTGGGTTTTCTGATAGTTTGGACGTTGAGTTTTATCTATCATTCTCATAATTTGATCAAAACATAATTCAAAAATATCAAACGTTTGCTCTACAATAGTTGCCTAATGAAGATCATCCTTTTTTATAAGCGAGTCGTTCGAAGTAAATTTCGTATTAGGCAAAATTGATGACAATTTTTATATCAATTATAAAAACTCGTTTTTTTTTATTTTTTGAACGAATTTTCCTATTTAGATAAAAAAATGGATCTTCCAAATTATGATGAAGATACGAATAGATGAATGATTTTTATTTTAATATTAATCACAAATTGACAAATATAAATAATCCTACATTATTAGTGAGCTTCACCATCAAACTTTCAATCGGGAATTGATAATTACAAGCAATTAAAGAATATATTTCTTCAAGAATACAAAAATGTTGCAAACATTGAAATATATTCCCAAAAAAAAGGTGGTAACGAATCATATTTTATTTTATTGCAGTTACACTGTTACAGTAGAACAGTTCTGAAAAATAGTGATAATCTTTCTAACAATAGATTATTTTAATTAAATTTGAATTTCCTAAAATAATTTCTTCGAATTTTTTGATTAATTTACTAATTAAGTTTACACTCTTCATTTTCTCATAAAATTCACTTGAGATATAACTAAAATGATTATTCGGAAGTGATTTACAAAATATATTTCTTTATTCTTCTATGTCATTATTTTAGCATTATAACACGTCAAAAATTTACGTTACGCAGCTGGAAATTTTTTTTGGTTATTTTTTGAGAAAACTTGGGTTTTTATAGGAAATCTAAAGCCTGATCCAGATTCTCAATTTAATAAAAAATTAGTAACTTACAAGATTGATCTTATTACTAATATGTTATTATGACATGACTTGATAATATGGGAGGAATTTATAAATCGAACTATCACGTGTCAGATACTTTTTATACATGGGTCTAGGGTAATAACCTGGAGTCTAGGATAAATTCTCCTTTCGTATAATTGTAAAGTATTTTATGCCTGTAGCAATTAAAATTTTTAATTTTTTATTCCTTCTTATTTGATTTTAATTTTGATGGATCTTTTCGTTTTGAATCTTTTATTTAGATTAAAAAGATTTGTAGTTATGTGATTTCATATTATTTATACTGTATTCATGATTGTAAAGTAATTTTATTATAAAATATATTTTGGTTAATACAAATTTTATTAATATTCTTAAACTTACACAAATTTACAGTATATAGAAATTTTATATATAATATGGATTAAATTATATATTTATATAATTATTATTTAACTACATCAATTTATTTTTAAATAATTCTATCTCTGCATAGCTTTACATAAAATATTTGCGTAAATATTGATTTGACTATATATCATATATAATAATTTTATATCTGTATAAACTTTACATAGTAAATATAATTTATAGAAATTACATAAACTCTATAAAAAATATAACTGCTGAATTGATCTGATGAAAAATTTTTTCGTTGTATATTTGCGCAAAAATGTTGATCAAACGGTTATGAACTGGCCTGTTATTTAAGAGTTGGAGGTAACTAAGCTCATTATTTAACAGGACCCAAATATTTAATTTACTACAATATTTCACAGAAAGTTTCACTTACTTGTACAAGTCGAATAAAGGATTTACTAACTAATCCTTTACCCTTTTATATAATTTGCAGCTTCTTAATTTACCACATATAAAGATCAAAAGAGGGAACATTTTGCATTAAATTATTAAAATTTTCGGAAAAAGATAGCATGTAGTGATAATAAGATGTTACATATGCGAATCAAGTGGACGTGAAGAATCTTTTCACCTCGAAATAAATTTATAAATCACTCCTGAGTAATCATTTTGATTATATTCCAAATGAATTTTATTGAGAAAATGAAGAATGTAAATTAATATTTTATTATCATTATGACAATATTGACAGTATATATATTCGTGATTATTACAAATTACAATTTTCCGTCAACTATTCATACAAAAGGTAATATAAAATTAAATATATTTTTGTATATTAGTTAGTTTTTTAGTGAGTTACAAAAATGTTAATTGATGGAGAGGTTGGATAGTAAATTAGAAAATCATTAAAGTCTGATGATATTATTAATCTTAGTATTAAGAAAAGGTGAATTTTTACGTAGTCATGATATTCAATTTACTATTGAAAACGATACTTTTTAAGAAGTTGTTCGTCATAATCAAGAATAGGAGAAAATGGTTTTGAACTTATTCACGAAGTTAAAATTTTCTAAGCAACGTTTCTGATAAATGTTTTACCTTTAAGTTGTTCTAAAAAGGCAATTTCCATCAAAATATGAAAGTGATATTAATAGAAATTATATACTTACTAATGCGATTAATAATTTAATTAGCTAATCAATATCAGCAAATATAGTTTAATATAATTTAATATCGATTGTATTTATGAAATTATAGTCAAATATAATAATTACTTATAGTATACTACACATCAATTATTGAAATTCCTATAATTTTCATACTTTCGAATATTATTTCTTTAACCAAGATTGAAAATATTATCATTTCTGATTTTGTATGTGGCATTTTAAATATGAAACGCTACTGCGAGCTCTTATATTTGTGAATCCATTTATTACTATGAGTAAATTAATTTTAAAAATACAAACAAAAATACGTGTTTATCCAATATTCAACTTAATTGATAATTAATATTCTATTATAATTTATTAAAAAATAAACGCTTAATACATGTAGTTTGATAATCCTTGTAATGCAATTTGATTCAAAATTTTGATTAATTTTCGCAATTCGATGGTTAATAATTGGTGTAATAGTTATATTACATCACATGATGTATGACACCTAAGAATATAAGATATTAGTTAGTAGTGTGAACATTTTATTTAGGATAAAGGAAGGTACATAGCTGATTCTTCATATTAGAACCAACAGACCTTTACCAACTACAAACTTAAGTCAAACTTAGGACACCTCAGAAAGAAAGAAATTATACCAATCTATCCAAGTGGTTCTTACTGTCACAAAATGATACCATGCTACCTAAGTGGTCCCTACTGTCATGGTCCTTCAGGATACCACTGTTACAGAAAGATAATACCATGCTACCTAATATATGGTCCCTACTGTCATGGTCCTTCAGGATACCACTGATGCCTAAAGTCCTAAGCCCCCTAAGTTTGCAAAATAAAAAATACACACCTTTTTCTTTAAATCCAGCCCAGTTTCTTAGACCAAAAAAGTATGAAGAAGAAGCAATAATGATATCCAAGGTATAGATATTAATTTTCCAAAAATTGCAAAAAATGTTGGATTTTCAAAAAAATGAATCACAAAAAAAAAAATAAATTACAAAAAATATTGTGCAAAAAAATAATTTTGGTAAATTGAAAAATAAATTGTAAAAAATATTGGATTTGAAAAATAAATTGCAAAAAAATATTGATATTGGTTTGAAGAAAAAGTAAATTGGAAAAGTAAATTGGAAAAAGTAAATTGCAAATTGCAGGTCTTTAAATAAAAAAAAAAACTGTCTTTGCATGCATGAATAATATTGCATCATCTTTATTGATATTCCATCTTTTAATAATTATGCATTGATATCACAAGAATGTAGCTTAATTTAGAAATAATAATAAAAATTCATATAATGTCAATTTTTTTTTTTTACCAAAAAAAGAAAACAAAAAATCTTACAAAAAATTAATAAATATGACTCATATTGATTTTATATGATCTTTCTATATTTTTCATTATTACTCATACATAGATAGTTACACATTTTTTTTAATCATATTGTGTTTATAGTTACACCAATATCTTTTATAATGATTGATAATAATGAAATAATAGCTTATAGTTATGACTAATAATAGATTTCTAATGTTCCATCTTTTTTTCCGTAAAAGGCTCATATTTCTGGAATTAATAACCTTATATCATGGAATTTATCGAATTATTTACATTTTCCGTTAAAGGCACGGAGTTTTTACAGAAACAACGGATAAAATTTTTATAGGGGTGATAATAAAGCTCAGCCACGTGATATTCAACCAATAATATCTCCTAAACATAACCCAAATTCCAAACCAGAACATATATATTTCACTATAATCACGTGCCCGAGCTTTTTTATGGTGATGTGGGAAAGTCCACGAAGTTATATAACACATAAAAAAATTGAAGTAAATTTAGCCGTATTAGGCAAAATTGATGTGATCGATTACCTATAAAAATTTTCCATCTGCCTTAAAAAAAAGATTTTCAAAATATAACGACCTTCAAACTTACAATCAAAAAGATTATTATAAAGATAATTCTTTTTTAATTCTATGTCATTTATTTTAACATTAGTTCAAGTTCATTTAAAAATTTATGTCATGCAAATGGAAGACCGTTATAGTTTTTTATATTGCAACTTTAAAACTTTTTTTTTTTATTTTTTATAGTTAATATTTGATGATAAGATTGATCTGTCATATGAACATTATGACTTTAACGTTAATGTGACACTGATTACATCATTGTCACATGTCAGTAGATTTAGGTTCTAAATATAAATAAACGAAATTCTCAAAAAAAAACTCGCCATTCTTTTCGACCATTTTAAAAAAATGGATCTCCCAAAATATAATGGAAATATTCATCCAGACGAATGGATAAATGATCTTCAAACTTATTTTAATATAAAACAAAACTTAATAAATATTGATATTGTTATATCATTAGTAGATTCTACTATTAAATTACCAACTGGAATTGATAATATTGAAAAACTTCGTAATGCACTTAAAGAAGATATTTCTTTTACAGTATTTAAGAATACGAATAAAAGAATATTACAATCATTAAAATATAACCCTGAAAGAAAAGGTGGTAATACATCAAATTTTATTTCAAACTTTCGTAAATTATGTTATAACGCTGAGATTAATGATGTTGAAGAACAAAAAAAGTTTCTTTATAAATCACTCCCAAATAATCATTTTGATTATATTTCAAATGAATTTTATGAGAAAATGAAGAATGTAAATTCAATTAATGAATTAATTAAAAGATTTGAAGAAATTGTTTTAGAAGAATCGAATTTAATTAGAAATGGATCTATTGTAGCTTTAAAACATGTTGCCACAGGAAAATATTTAAGTTCTGTTAAAAATTTATGTTATATAACCGGAAGCAGGTCCCAATTAGTAAGTTTTATAATTGTAACATCAGTTTTTTTTAAAAAAATCGATTTTTACTGTATATAATTAATGTTATAAATAAACAAATTAGGTTTTTATAGGAAGTTCAGAGCCTATTCCAAATTCTTTATGGAAAATTGAATTTAGTGGCGAATTAGCTGCTTATACAGATAATTCTATAAGGTTGCGACATGTCAAATCCGATACATTTCTTGGAATACTTTATTGTTATTATGACAATATTAGCGGTAGAAGTATTCGTGATTATTACAAGTCTCCGTCAACTAATCATACAGAAGGTAATAAATTAATATATTTTTGTATATATTTAAAAAGATAATATTAATATTTATTATTTTTAGTGAGCTGCAGAAGTGGTAATGATGGATACTACTGGAATGGAAATTGGAAATTTAATCATAGTAAATTAAAAAATTATCAAGGATATTTAAAATCAAATGATATTATTAATCTTAATATTATGAGAGTATGTGATGTTAATGGTAATTATATTCAAAATGGTCAATATGAATTTTTACGTAGTCACGATATTCAATTTACTGTTGAAAATGATACTTTTCAAGAAGTTGTTTGTCATAATGAAAGATTAGGAGGAAATGATGAAGTAAGTAATTTTATTTGATTTTATTTTATTTAGATTCGTATAAAATATCAAATCTTTTCTTTCCCTTTAGTGGTGTATTGAACTTATTCACGAAGTAAAAATTTTCTAAGCAACGTTTCTGATATGTATTTTCCTATAAGTTGTTTAAATATCCTTTAAAAAGGCAATTTCTACAAATATGAAATTAATTTTAGTATTATACTTTTATAACGTGATTTAATTTTTTTTTTTTTTTTTTTTTTAATAGTAACGCATTTTATTAATTATTTAAAATTTACAAAAATTTACATAATTAGTTTAAAATACTTAGAGCTTGACATAAAATGACTAACCCTATAACTAATCATTTTGATTATATTTCAAATGAATTTTATAAGAGAATGAAAAATGTAAATTCAATTAACGAATTAGCTAAAGAATTTGAAGATATCGTTTTAGAAGAATCAAATTTAATTAGAAAGGAATCCATTGTAGCGTTAAAACATATCGCTACAGGAAAATATTTAAGTTCAATTTCGAATTTACGTTATACGACCGGAAGCAAGTCTCAATTGGTATATTTTTTATGTCGCAACTTCAAAAAATTTTTTTAATTAATTTTAATATAATTTATAATTCAATTACTAGGTTTTTGTAGGAAGTTCAGAGCCTGATCCAAATTCTTTATGGAAAATTAGTTTTGGCAGTGAGTTAGCTACTTACACTGATACTTTTATAACTCTACAACATGTTAAAACAAATAATATGTTTCTTGGAATAAATCATGGATATATTAATGATTATGGTTATTATGGTTTTTGTTATAGCAAATCTCCATCAAATAATCACACAGAAGGTAATAAACTGGTATTTTTATTTATTTTGTTTGTTTACAATTATAAATTAATATTTATTATTTATATAGTGAGTTGTGATAATTCCAATGATTATCGTAATGGATATTGGCTTAATAATTGGAAGTTTAACTATAGTAAAGTCGTAGATCATCAAGGATATTTAAAGTCAAATGATATTGTTAACCTTAGTATTACGAAATGTAATATAAACGACGGTAGGTTTCAAGATAATCAAGTTGAATTTTTACGTAGTCATGATATCCAATTTGCTATTGGAAACGATACTTTTCAAGAGGTTGTTTGTCATGATGAAAGATTGGGAGGAAATGATGAAGTGAGCAATTTTTTTTATTTTATTTTATTTATGTTAGTACAAATATTAAATCTTTTTTTTTTTGTTTATTTAGTGGTGCATTGAACTTATTCACGAGGTTAAAATTTTCTGAGCTGGCATAAAACAATTATCAGTCGAATTTGTATTTTCTTATTTTGCTATATAAGTGAATTAAATAAAAGAATCGCTATCGTTATTATTGTTATATGAATGATTTATACAAAGTTAATTAGGGATTCTTTGAACATCGAATTTGTATAATATCAAATTTTGAATAAATTTATGAATAATTTATTTTAAACTTTTCATTTAGTATATTTATTACGCTAACACAAATTTCATGACGTGAACTTCAAATATTTCATGCAAATTTTCACGATAATTTATGTCGGAGCCGAACTCATAATAGCATTCAAACTTAAATAATTAGTTCACAACTTTCAAAGAAAAAAAATCTTATAGCTCACTTCCCATTTATAACCAATTATGAGCAACCTTCACGTCTTGAAGGGAAATCGAAGCTTAATACAGTATCAATATAGTCTTATTTACACGAAAAAATTAATATATGTTTATTATAAAAAAAGAATTATTTCTATATAGTTAATTATCTTTTATTCGTTTATTTATATATAATAAAAGAAGAATCTTTATGGTAAATTCATATTTAATAGTCTATCATCGAATATCGAATGACGCAGAAATTACGAATGTTTGCGAAACCCAAAAATTTAGTTTTTTTTATGAAATGACAATAAGTAATTATAAATTTTTTTTTTAAAAAAAACTCAAGACCAAATTTATTTTTTGGAATTTAGTATAAATTTCACCATTGTATTTTTATTATCACTCACCAAGCATTCACGGGAAAATCTCCCAAATAAAGTAAATAAAGCTGACTTTATTGTGGCACAGTTATTATTAAAATATCCATGATTTTGACTCTCATTTTGAAAATTGCTTGTTTCCTATTCTATCATTTGAGGAACCAGAGACTTAAATAAATTATTATGAAGTTTACAATTGATAAGCATATTTATTTTTTATTTGTTGACAATAACATCTCTATTTTTGCTGTTATTGAAGGCGCAGCATTGTTTTTTTTTATTAACTCGTAAATGTTTAAACCTATTTAAGCCACTAAACTAAATTAATATGTAGAATCCGATCATCATGTTGGGTTTAATTGTGACTTTTATATATTTGGCATATACATGAAGGTCACTTACACTTGTACACTTATTTATTTTTTTATTTATTTTTATTTTTTTTAAAAAAATTCGTAAAAAAAAAAAATTTATTATTTGTAATTTATAAAACAAAATAGAAAATAATATTTTTGCCGATTTTGCCGTAGTTTATAAAAATTTTTTAATATATATAAATAAAGTACAATATTTATTTTTCTTTAAAAGAATAATCATATTTGTTTTTTTTTTAAAAAAAAAAAGAAAATGGATCTTCCAAGATATGAGGGAAATATTCACCCAGACGAATGGATATGTAATATTCAAAAATTTGATTATTATTGGAGGGCTAAATATGGTTTAGGATATTTGGATATTGCCATATCATTAGTGGATGCTACTATTAAACTTCCAGATGATATTTTTACCGGAGAAGAACTTCGTAATGCGCTTAAAGAAGATATTTCTTTTACAATATTTAAGAATACAAATAAAAGAAAATTACAATCATTAAAATATAACCTTGAAAGAAATGGTGGTGATACTTCAAAATTCGTTTCAACATTTCGTAAATTATGTTATAATGCAGAAATTGATGATATAGAAGAACAAAAAAAATATCTTTATAAAACACTTCCTAATAATCATTTTGATTATATTTCAAATGAATTTTATAAAAAAATGAAAGATGTAGATTCAATAAATGAATTAGTTAAAAGATTTGAAGATATTGTTTTTGAAGAATCAAATTTAATTAGGAATGAATCTATTGTAGCATTAAAACATGTTGCAACAGGAAAATATTTAAGTTCAATTAAAAATTTAAGTTATATAACTGGAAGCAAGTCTCAAATGGTTTGATATTTTAATATCTTTTTTATTTATTATTTTATTTTTTTTAAAAAAAAATGACGGGAATATTTAAATATTTAATTAAAAATTTTATATTAATAGGTTTTTGTAGGAAGTACAGAACCTGTTCCAAATTCTTTATGGAAAATTAAATTTGATAAGGAATTAGCCACTTATCCTGATACTCCTATAAATTTACAACATATCAAATCTGAAATGTTTCTTGGATTAAGTTTTAATCGAAATACTCATTATCCTCATAATTATTATTATCTCAGGTCTCCTTGTACTAAATATACGGAAGGTAATATCCTTTATATATATATCTATCTATAAGAGTAATTAAAATAATTAATGTTAATTTATTATTATTATTATTTTTAGTAAGTTGTAATGGAAATGATAAAGATTGGATATTTAGGCATAGCAAATTCGAAAATTATGATGGATCTTTAAAATCAAATGATACCATTAATCTTAGCATTAAGAAAACGAAAGTTATTAATGACAAAGAAGAATTTTTATCTAGTCATGATATACATTGTTCTATAGGGAATTATACTTTTCAAGAAGTGGTTTGTCTTAGTGATAGATTGGGAAGAAATGAAGAAGTGAGTGATTTTATTTGATTTTTGTTTTAATTGAGGTTCGCATAAATATTTAAAATCTTTTCTTTCCATTTAGTGGTGCATTGAACTTATTCACGGAGGAAGTTAAATTTTTTTTCGGTATATGTACATAAAATATTTATTTGATTTAGAGATATTAATACACTTTTTAAATTGTTATTTATAATATAATATTTTATGTATTATTTGTTGAAGTTGAGATATTTATTAATAATTGAATCAGGTTACATGTTTTACAAGTCATAACAACGCTTTTTTAGTCTAAGATGAATAGATCATTTTAGACATAATTTGAATCTTTATCGTACTAACGTACTAAACGAGATATATGATGTGATGTATAGTTATCGGGATGTCACGACTGTCACGTGGCGATAAATATGATAAATATTTATTCCAATACAGTAATCACGTTTACATACATATCTGATATACAATTAATCTGTCATATGAAATTTGTCCAAAATTGGCATGAGATTTACAAATTGGGTATATAAATGAATGCGATTTTAGCGGTTATTGTTCTATCATTTTTGCGGTTATTGTTCGTCGAAGAAAAAAATGGATTTTCCAAAATATGATGGAAATATTCATCCAGACGAATGGATAAATGATATTCAAAAATACGATTCTTTTTGGAAAGCCAGATACGGTATAGAATATTTTAATACTGCTGTGTCATTAATAGATCCTATAATAAAATTACCAACTGGAATTGATAATTATGAAAAGCTTCGTAATGCACTTAAAGAAGATATTTCTTTTATAATATTTAAGAATACAAATAAAAGAAAATTATTATCATTAAAATATATTCCTGAAAGAAAAGGTGGTGATACTTCAAAATTCATTTCAACTTTTCGTAAATTATGTTATAATGGAGAAATTAATGATATTGAAGAACAAAAGAAATACCTTTATAAATCACTTCCGAGCAATCATTTTGATTATATTTCAAATGAATTTTATAAGAGAATGAAAAATATAAATTCTATCAACGAATTAGTCAGAGAATTTGAAAATATTGTTTTAGAAGAATCAAATTTAATTAGAAATGGATCTATTGTAGCGTTAAAACATGTCGCTACAGGAAAATATTTAGGTACATTTGAAGGTTTAAATTACGAGACTGGTAGCAAAAATCAACTGGTATATTTTTATTTTGCACGCTTCAAAAAATTGTTTTTTTAATAAATTTTAATATATGTAAATTTAATATTTTAAACAATTTAGATTTCTGTACAAAGCTTAGAACCTGATCCAGATTCTTGGTGGAAGATTCAATTTAGTAAAGAAATAGCAACTTGTACTGATACTCCAATAACCCTACAACACGCAAAATCCAATGTTTTTCTTGGAATATATTACTGGGGTGGTTATTATTATATTTGTAATAAATCTCCATCAACTAATCACACGGAAGGTAATAAACTAATATTTTTGTTTATCTTATTTATTTACTTTGATAACTAATATTTATTATTTTAGTATTTTGTATAAAATCTAATTATAATGTTAATATGTGGTACGTCAAGCACAGTAAATTAGAAAATCATCAAGGATATTTAAATTCAAATGATATTATTAACCTTAGTATTAAGAAATGTGATAACAATGGTAATATTCAAGATGATCAAGTTGAATTTTTACGTAGTCATGATATTCAATTTACTATTGGAAACGATGCTTTTCAAGAGGTAGTTTGTCATAATGAAAGATTAGGAGGAAATGATGAAGTAAGTAACTTTATTTAATTTTATCTTTATTGAAGTTTAATGTTTAGGTACACTCATTAGAATATTGCTTTAAGAGAGTCAAATAAGAGACTTGAATTTCCGCTTTATTATATAAAATAATCGAAATGATGAGTATTAATATTTTTTTAATCTTTCTTTTTTAGTGGTGTATCGAACTTATTCACGAAGTTAAAATTTGAATTGAATTGGACCGCATGGAAAAATCTCTCTAGTTTACAGGGTGGACACGAATTTATTTTACGTAGGGTGAATTGATAAATTTCATTGAAAATTATTTAGTATATAATCTATAAAAATTTATTCTAGTACGCTTGTTCTGTTAATCATTGAATATATTAATATCGAATTGAATAAATTATAATAAATTAACAACATAAAAAGAACTATATGACTTCTGTCGATAAAATTAACTAACCGATCAAGTTGCAATGTCGTGAACAGTGAGCTTCATATATACAGTCGATATAATGAATTTCACGATAAAGCGATTTTTATATATAAACATATAAAATTCGTTATATTGAACTTATAAATTTCGATATAGCGATTTTTTTCAGTGAACCGGAGGGTTCGTTATGTCGAGTTCTGACTATATTTTCATATTTGAATATTTTATTGTTTATTTTTAGGAAATAAAGAGTCCTGTACAGACCGTGAACCGGATCGAGATGTTGAATACTTATTATTTTTTGTAAGTTCTTATTAATTTACGTGTAAGTCTGTAGTATTTGTTCTTTCAAAAGAATGAAGTATTTATAGATTAGTTTTAAAATTCTTAATTTAGCATGATAATTACAACGAAGATAATATCAATCAAAAGAACAAAGATAATGCTATTGTGATATATATAAATTTCGGCTAAATGAAAAAATCTCAAATTAGATATTGACTAAACTAAAATAATATATAAAAAATCCCCCGAATTATTTTATGTGATACACATGTATGTATGTAACACGTCTCCTTGATTTAATATTGTCTTGTCTGCGTTGATCGGCGAATGATTATGATAATGATTTCATTATTATAAATAAGAGCGATTTTTTTCTTTTGTAAAAACTCATATTATAAAACATCTTTAGTATCTTATTCTTGTATAATTACAAAAAATGATAAAAATATCAAAATTCACTAAATCTATTACAATTTTCAAATACAATTTAAATAAAATGAACACTAAATGTAAAATTCATTTTGAGGGAAAATATAGCTCTCAACGAATTTATGTTATATTCTCCTATAACGAATCATCTTGAATAAAATTGGTTCTTCTTTGATCGTATCTTGATCAAAGAAAAAGACATGCGTCGAGCTATAGTTGTTACGATAAATTACTAGATTTTATTCATTCATTTATTTATTTATTATCCAATTAGTATTTTTCAACTTTTATCTGATGATTTACGTAACAAATATAATTATAGAATAATTTACAAAATAAAGATGCTGATTGTAATATTTTTGCAACAGTTATTCATGTCTTTCATATTTTTCTCTTAAGTTCCCCCTGTCGCTTATAGTTAATTTACTCAAAGGTCCTAATATTAATACGAATTGAATTTTTATCATTTTATTTTTAAAATTTTCGTTTCGCCCCTATAAAAAATTTTTCAGAAAAATGAGCACGTGTCTGAGTTTCTTTGGAATAAAAACTAGAAAAATGATCATTTATCGGAGCTTTTTCCAGAATTTTTTTTATAGAGATCGTTTTGTCGTAATTTCTTTTTATTTTTTATTATTTCAATATTTTTTTTTTTCGTTTTCGATCATTAGAATAGAATTTATTTATTAATAAAAAATTTTTTTACCGAAATACTAAATGACTAAATAATGAAGTAAGGTATACCATATTATATCGTATAAAGGGATTATGGTAAAATTGGTGAATGATGACGTACGTTGCATAAGCATGCTATAATTTCCAAAATAACGGTTGGTATACTAATGATAAAAATGATAAAGCTCTCGTTAGTAAGTTTAAATTTCATTATAAAACTGTCAATTGGAATTAATTTAAAAAGGTATCGGGACATTTCTCCGAAAAATAATCTCTGACCTGATAATGCTGTATAATGTTGACCCTATTTTTCGGCAAAACGTTCTTTCGACGAAATGTTCCACAACCATTTAAAAACAACTATATTAATAGTTATTATGGAGTTAAAAAACAAATATTTTAATATTTATGTAAAAAACTTACTATAAGAAAAAAAATTCTGGAAAAAACTCCGATAAATGAACATTCTTTTTAGTTTTTATTCCGAAGGAAAAGCTCAGACACGTGATCATTTTCTGAAAAATTTTTTATAGGGGATTATCATAATAGCGAAATTAATATATTTTTGGTTTGGTATATTTATAAAAAAGAAATCTTGACGTAATCGTTTGAAATCCAAATTTTTTATTACATTTATGCAGTAAAAATTAGGGAAATAAATGAAATAAAATAAATTACCATTCTTTTAAATTTTTTTTTTTACTTAACTTATTCACGAAGTTAACAGCAAATAAACTAGGAAACGGAAACCGTTGTAAGTCCGGAGCGAAAATATAACTAAAATTTGCGATTTCATTGGATGACGTCATGTGAGGGACAGAGAAATTCACGTGATTGATCATTTTTCGTAGTGGCGTAGTCATTATAAGACATATATAGTCCTTCGCTTTGCTCCGGACAATTATTTGTGTAATAATATATGTGATCAATCAAATACTCGTAAAAATAAACGTAGGATGTATTTGTACCATGCAAACAAATCATATATGCTTACACTAGTTCGTTTGAGTTGATGAGCAATTAAAACCAAAAATTATTAATTTAGACAATAGCATTATATGTTCTATTTCATGTCCTTAATCTTTGAAACAAAGGATACCTAGAATTATTTTCAAAAATAAATAATTATAATTTTTGTAATATTTTTTTTTCCTTTTAAAAGTTTCAAACTCAGTCTTCCGAATTTGATTTTTTTTAATTAACGCATTAATAATTTTGTCGGATAATTTCTTATACTTGTTATTACTAATTAATATTGTAAATTAATTTTGAATTCCAAAAAGAATTCCCTCTATTTCATATGTTAGAATATTGCAAAAGTAGAAGCAGATCTTTTTTTAAATTACATGAGAATCCCCGATGATACTAACAAATACTAACAACAAATCCGATACTCACAATTGACGATCCTGGGGTTATTTAAAAAATTATATCTTTATGAGACAAAAAAGTACATTATGACCAATAAAATCAATAAAAATTGATAATAAATAAAAAATAGTTATTGGGTAGGAGAGTTGAAATATCACCGAACTGTGAAGCAGTTCAGATGATATTTTAATCACCATACCCTTATTCCAAGATCATGTTCCATATAAAATGCATAGTAAACAATAGTTATTTTACCTATAAAAATTAATATTTGTGATATTTAGTCTAAATGACGTAATGCGTCAAAAATATCAAACTAATCAAAGATACTTTACGCAGTAATAATTTATTTAAAAAAATATCAGTATTGTATGTTAAAAACGACATGATCCTATTTGGCTGCATAACAAATAATATTTTGTTTAAAAATAAGAAAATTTGTTATCGAAATTTTAATAAATCATTTTTTATATATGTATTTTTACTTTTATGATAATCATTAAAATATAATTGTTGAATCTTTCAGGATTTGTAGTAAATCCAAATACAATAATTTATTCTTTGTTAACTAAATAATAATTTAAATATAATAAAGTTCAAAGTACAAAATTTACATAAAAAACATAAAAAGAATTTATGATAAATTGGTATTACTGTTATTATTGAATATGTAGTATTATTTTATTATAAAGATTTTATGTAACTAAAACATAATCCAGTTATCACTCTTTCAAACAAATAAAAGCCTGTGCCACTGAGAACCTTTGCAGATTGAAATTGATTATTACGCAATATTTATAATGTCAACATAACACACACATAAAAATCATAGAAGCCACCGTACTACATAAGCCATTTGGGCTATGGCACACAGCCATTTCTGAATAGATTTTATGATAAAATTTAAATATAAATAAGATGCAATTTTATCCTTTATAAAACTCTTACACTTTAAATATAAATTTTATAATTAAAAAATATTTATAAAATGTAATATAATAAATCTTATTAACCAACTTATAAATAGATGATGTCAAAGGCATGATAATTAGGTTACATATTTTTTTAAACAATAAAGAGTCTATAATTTAATATGGTTTAATTAATTCTTTATTTATTTTACCCTTGATATTTTTTTTTTCAATACAAACCCAAAACATACTATCTAGTTTTTAATAATTTATTTAAACTGTTTATTCTACATTTCAAAAACCATAAATCATTTAAAGAAAGAATAAATCAGAAATATTATAGATTCATTATATAATGTGTTTTAGAACTACTACTATTCCCAGACATATTTACAGATGGGAAAGGCCACTTTCATGATACTATTCAATAATTTTGGTAATTTTATTATATTATATTCCATTGAACATATCTTGTCAAAATTGTCATCCTTGGAGAGATCTTGCAGATAAAAAGTGATTTTGATAAATTGGGTATCACAAATATTGGAATTAGAATAAAGCTAAATAGAAAAGCTAAGCAATATTGTAAATAGAATTATAATAAAGTCTAGAAGCCTACCAGTAGTGATTTTCACTGGTTTATTTATTTTTTTTCGCTAAAGATAACTTATTGCAATTAGGAGTTAAAAATAGACTAGGTAAACATGACTTTATCAGACAGGACTTGCAGATAAAGTTGATCAACTGAAGAATAAATCTGGTGACCAAGATTTGATATCAGTAATCAATTAATGAAATTAAATTAAAATATATATAGATGAAGTTCAGTGGATAGAGTAAAAATTCATTATTATTGGCCACAGATGTTTAATGATGTTTGCCAATATATATGAATGTGTGATGAATGTCAATGGAAAGATAAAAATTGATATACTGAACCTTTACATCCTATAAAGGTTGGTCAACTCTTCGACAGATTGGGAATGGACATCGTAGGACTACTCTAAAGATAGTATTGGAGATATTTCAATTCCATAATTTCATTGCTTCAGCATTTACTCTTCAATGTCCTTAAGGTACTGGAATTGGCTATATTTAAATTAGATCCAGAGATCATTCTTCAAGGATCAACATGTTTGTACAAAAGATATCAACTACACTAAAAATTTTTTCTTGTTATTTTGGCATTCTGATAAAAAGTTTTGTTGTCCATTATATGCAAGGCTAGGAGAATTTATACTTTCTGTGAGATAATTCAGAATCAATACGAATCAATACATAAATATTTGGGAGTTTGAGTGATAGGATCAATGTTCTGTTGCTATTATAACCAGAACAATGTCTCACAAGTACTCATGTCAGTGGCATACTCTGATGAAAACATGGATTTTAGTTGGAGTATTTGCATTATTCTTTCAGATATCTGTGATATAGCTATTGTAGAGTTGTATAGTAGTTGTAAATAGAAAAATAAAGATAAATTAGTACTTTGGTTGCAAGAAAAAAGCTAATATCAGGAACTACAGATTACATTACATGTAGAAACCTATTTGGCACATAATGGTTTTCTTTACTGGACTTGGCAAGCAGATTTTGGCAGGTGGAATTAGACACTGGTGACCACAAAATCAATGTTATCACTAAATTTGAAATGTACAAATTTACCATATGCCATTCATCTGTAAAATACTTCCATAAATAGCCGTGTTTAAGTATGTTATACAGTCAAGCAGCTTGAAAATATTTAGAGAAATCGAAAGAGCTGAAAGAGCTGGAAGAGAGTGAGAAAGAGCATGAGAAAGAGAGTGAGAAAGAGCATGAGAAAGAGCATGAGAAAGAGCATGAGAAAGAGAGTGAGAAAGAGCGTGAGTATGTGAATGCTCTGCTACATTATTCCAAAGATTAATGGACATGGTATTGCAAGATATTCTTTGGCTAATAAATATAGTGTTAAAAGCTTTTGAAAGATTTGAATTGATAGAATTAAGAGTAATTTTAGGTATTAATAAACAGCAAAAATTTAATGATACTATTTGGAGTTAATACTAATAAATGATTTGAATTCAGTTGAATATGAAGTTAAAAAGATACTGTACATGTGATGACAATATATTATAATATAATTTTATTAAAGAAATCAACTTAAGCACATTCAATCAGACTATATGAGATTAACTATGAAAATAATGAGGAAGTACTGGAGAAAGATAAAAACAAGATGAGGAAAATAATGAACAAAGTTGGCAATGTATATATTAAGAAAAATAATAGTACATTGCTTTTTTTTTTTTATAACTGGGATTACAAGCAATGTAGTACATTGCTTTCACACTCTTTTAAAAAAAAATTTTACACTTTAATTTTAATTTCTAATGCCTGCACAACTATCAACCATTCTTTATATTTCAAAATATAGGAAGGTGAATTCTTCATGAGAATATACAAGACTTGAAGTGCTAAGGAAAACAAATGTCTAACTGAAGCTGACTCATCATGGGTTGTTCCATATATTTAGTTCATCAGCCAAAATCTTCACTTCAATATATAACTTTTTAAAAACCTCTTCCTTAAATAGAATAACAATTCTAATATAATTATGCAACAATAGAGTTGCATAGTAAATTTCCAGAAAGCAAAATAATAGTAGAAAATTACAAATGGAGTAATTGTAAATGAACTCCTCTATGAAATCAAAGAATTTTAAAGAGAATTAAATGTTAATTATAGAAAACACAATCATATTACAAACCAAGTCTATTTGGTAATAGAATTTACAAGTTATAAAATTTTTAGACAATTATTGGGTCACAATAAGAAATATGATTTTAATCATAAGTAGGCAATATATGATAAAAATTAGTTATTATTTTATTCTTCTATTTAAACAAAAATATGAACATACAGTAATGAAAATGGGTAAATAAATTTGCTATTCCTTTATCACAAAAGGTTAAATTAGAATATTCCTTTTGTTAAGAAAATCTAAATTATAATATGATATTCCTTTCATCATGAAAGGCTAAAATATGGTATTCTCCTAAATTCAATAGTTGTTGAAAATGTACTAGTAACTGGCAACTCTGTAGTCAAAGGGGATGAAACTTATATGAAAGATGTTGTTGAAACTGGCGAGTCTTATAATTTGATAGTTGACATAGATCCATCAGAAAATATGACTGAAATTTTCAGCAAATGGGATACTGAAACTATTAATAGATTGCAAAATTTCTTGTTATTGTTTTGAATTTTATTATTCCATGAGAACTCTGGGTAATAAAACCAATAAAACCATAATTTATGAAATGGTTACAGTGTTTATTGAGCAAAATCAGTTTGAATGTTTATCATTAGAATAACCACTTCTTAGAATTCCAAATGCTAAATGGTTTTCTGATAATTATGCAAAGTTCTCCTTTAATTATTTCAAAGTTGGAAGTCTGGATCTGATCTAGCATTTATTAATGGAAAAGAAATGAGTATAGCTTTCAAGATCACTCAGTTAAACTTTAATGGTTACAAAAAATTGGTTATAAAAGGCAATGATGTATTCTAATAGAAATCTAAGAAAACCAGAAAAAAATTTCATACACCAATATTAAAATAGAATCTGAATTTAAAAGAGAATTAGAGAATTTGAATCATGAGTTAAAATACTCAATGGAAACACAAAAAGCTGGTCAGCAATTAGATTTATTCAATTTTGGCAAACTACAATTTGTTATCTCAAGTTAAAAGGAGCATATTGAGATATTATTAAATATATTAAAAATTACCTAATTATTAATCGCCTAATTATTGCATCAAACTATATTTTACTACCTAATAATAAATATTAAGGTCATAAGCGACAAACTATATGGGTTATTATAAAATATACAATAATAATAACCCATATAACTTATATCCAAGAAACAAATTAGAAAAAGAGAGACGAAGTGAAAGAATTTTATAAAAAGGCTAACCATATTGTAATGGCAAGAGATCTTTTCTCATAGTAAGGACTTTGTCTGGCTCCAAGGAGAACATGTACATTTTTGTTGACAACTCGAATTTATATATTGAAGGGAGGTCCTATGTAACCGCCGAATATGAAAATATGGGTTCATTTGACCACAAAAGAAGACAATAACCAAAGTTAATACTATCAGTCATATTTATTAACTGGATAAACTTTCAACACTGAATACAAAAATGCAAATGACCATATTATTGTTAAAAATTCTATATTAGAAAGAACCTTCTTCTTCTCCTGTTTCTCAACCTTTGGCTGACAACTCTGCTAAGCGTACTAAGGTTACTGCCTATAGTACTATGGACCAAGATATTATTATTCCACCTGACTAAATGTATTATTTAATTCTCAACAATTATTACTTATTATGCAATGCAAATTCTGATAGTCACAATTTATATTTAAAAATCCAGACTGAGTTAACCTATTTATTCAAGTAGATGGAATTGAAAATTCAACAAGCAAATTAGCAAATGCAACAACTTGCCTTCAATTATGCTAGTATTTTCTCCAAAATTATGACTCAGCAAAGTACCTCTCAAATAATCTACAATCCAAATACTATTTACCATATAATAAATTCAACATTACTTTTATACCAATTATTTGGATATGCATAATTCTGAGACTTGGATCTTAAATACTTATAGGTCTCAGAGATTATATATTAAAGTGTCTTATACAATAGTAATATACTGATTTTAGATTACATATTTAATCTATATATGACAGACATTATTATTCAGCTTATTAAAAAGGAAAACAGTTTATTCTTAAACAAAATAACAGCAGTTTCTAATAAACATTAATTCAAAGAAAACATACTCTCTATAACATCCTTCAGTATAACATTCAAATTTACTTTCTAAGGAAGAAATTGGTCAACTGTATAATTTAATATTAAACATATAATTGCTTCCAAATAGAGGACCTTCTACTTTGGAAACATTTTTCCATGATTTCATCTGGAATACACGAAATTCTAGTTCAGAAAATTAAAGGATTTAACAATTAGACTTATTAAAAGATTATCTGGCTTAATCATTATCTTATAAATACCCTAAATAGAAAATTTTTATAGACTTAAAAATAAATGGACTATCACATTGATGCTCATGAATTAAAAAGATAAAAAAACAAGTCAACTCAATATGATAGTTTAGCACATTCATTTATAATTGACATGGACGATTTAATTATTAGAAGAATATTTTTTCCTGCTGAATTAGACGAAATAGAATCAACAAATATCAAGGAGGAATAAGAATTAAGTGCTGAACTTTATGAAAACCTTACAAAATATTATACAAAGTTTGTACTTAATGATAAGGAAAAAACAATCAAACAAATGAAGTGTATTTATTTATTTTGCAGCAAAAAACCATACTTCATTAAACATTATTCTGGTTAAACTTTGGCCATCTAAAGTTATATAGGATAATTTACAATTAATGGAAAATGCATGTAAGCGAATAATAGGCAGGTTGTCTATAAAAGAGCTAAAAGAGTGGAGTGTGAAATAGAAGTTGTTGAATAAAAGTTGATTGAGATAAATAGGACAGTAGATTGCAACCTAACTACTAATATGATTTATGGAGAGAAGATTAAACAATGCAATGATTTATCCTTTTTATTAAAAGTGTGTAAATTTTTTTGAAAAAAAAAAGGAAATTGATATATCATGGATTGTTCTTATAGATTATATAACAAATGACTGGAAAAAAAGCTATATTTCAACGTACTGCAGATGTAAAGCACAAATGGATATATAAGCTGATGGTTGCTTACATAAGAAATTGGTAAATAGTGATTATTTCATCCCTTATATCAAAAGAGAAAGGAGTGCCAAAGATTAGCTAAGCCATATGAGCAGCAACAGTGAGTCTACTGAACTTTCTACATCTTGACTAAGAAATTTATTTACAAAGACATTATATGCCAACATGATTGCCATTATTAGATGATACTTTCAGAAGGCAGATAGCTGTATAACATGAAATAATTTGATATTACCAATCCTTATTATTTATTGTCATGTTGCCATTATGTAATAAAGAACCTGCTAAATAATTACAAGAAATGATGATCAATATTTGAGATTCATCTAATGTGTCAGATTTAGATATTTTAATGCAATTTCTTTTATTATAAAGAAAGCTCTGCCTTGATGCAGGTGAAAAGAGTTTTAACAGAAAATAATAATAAGATTTGAATATTGATATTATTGTGATTGACGATAGAAACACCAACATACCAGTGCTATTACTTTCACATTTGAATTGATATTATAATTTATGTAACTATAACCTTGCTTCTTTTTTTGGAGTGTTATTGCTTTTACAAGATTGTTTCTTTTACACTATATGACATTCTCAGAGGCTAAATATATATATTTTTAGTGAAGAAAAGATGAACTTAGGATCTAAAAATAGAAAATTTTATTCTAGTAATCGATTATGGAAATAAAACTATTTATGGTAGAAAATCAGATTTTTTCATAAAAGGTAATTAGAATAATGTTTTTCTATTAACAGAAGTTACAGGTCCACCATGTAAAAAAATCAAAAAAAGAATTTTTTGATTATGGCAGTAATCATCGTAATGGTAAAGATGAATTTGAATATCAAAATTTATCAATTATATATAATTATGGTTCATCTTTAATTAAAAAACTTGTTAAAGATTTAAAGTCATCAATATATACTTTATTGCAAATACATAATTTTATCTTATTATTTACAAATTTAAAAATGCCAATAATTCTAAATTACTTAATAAAATGGCACTCAATTTTAAATTCAATTACCCTAATCTCTCAAAGTTGGATTTTAAAAGAAAAATAGGGAAAAGTCATCAAAAGAAATATTATAAAAGGAAAATTAATAACATGAATCGTCCTAAAGAATGAATCAATATTTTAAAAGTTAATATCTTGGATCAATCAGCAAATAATTTATACCAATCAAAAAGTCTTATTAAAGAAATAAAAATACCATTACAGCATAATAAGTATGAAGTTGTTATTTTTATAAAAACAATGATTTATATCAGTATAAGTTAGATTAATAATTTATGAAAATATAGAAAAATATAAAAAAATATACACCAAAATGGACAATGCAAGGAAATGGGTATTTGCAACTAGAACCATTATGGAAGATGCGATTTACAAATTTGGACTGTATTGCACATATTATACGGTATATTAATATAATATTAATTTATTTTATTAATTATATTGGAATAAAGTTATACAACACTATGTGATCTTACTTTGAAATATGCCACTGAAAATAAACCGTAGCCATATTAAAACTGCTTGCTACAGCATCTCACCCAACTCTGGATAAACACTTTGCAAATATTTTCCTATGCCCAGCAACTCCAGCTATCAGAATTATGGGTCATTCACTTTTCATGAGAGGATAACCTATTAACTAAACCTCATTGGCCTAGCAAGGTACTCCAACAAATACTATGATATATTTAATAATGATATATTATTAAGTTCTTTAATCCAAGATGGCAGTAGAAGTCAGTCATGTAATTATGTTTTAAAGCCACTTTCAGCACATACAAATCAATTATTATTTTCATTAGAATTAACATTCCCAAAACCAATATTTTCACCAGAATGGGATTTTTCACCTAATTCTTATATGTTATTAAGTAATCAATCTTTTAATAATTTACAAGAATTTCAAAATCACATAGATAATAATGATAATATTCAAAAAAATGTAGCTTTCACCTTATTTAGATTGGACAAAGAAGATGATATTCCTTATGAAAAAATTTAATATATTCTTAAAACTAATATAAATTATTAAAATAATTTGCCACAAGATGATTCAATATTTTTATTTATGAAATTATTATTTGGATATCCATCATACCAAAACCTAAATTTTAGCATTAGTAAATTTAGTATATTTGTAGTGTCCAAAATTTACTACATATTTCTTGCAAATTGCAATCATTTATTTTATAAACCTGAAAGAACTGGCATATATAACACTATTAATAACTAATAGATTAGTTGAAAAATTTATCTAAATAGTAGGTTGAATCATCAGTATTATTTATTAATAATACAATATGGTTTAATCATCAATATTATTTATCAATAATACAAAATATTATAGTAAACTATAGTAAATTTTAATATCAAGAAATTTATTCCTATATTATTATTTTATGAGGATTGCTTATTACATACACTTTTTACAAAGCCCTACTTCTTCTCATAGAATCACAAGAAGGAAGAAGTTCTTGGATGTTAATAAAACCAACAAAATATACAAACACAGTCATTATTCTCTAATGATACCAAATAACTTTCTAACCTAATACTTTCAAGCAAAATTTTATAAGTCATCAATCCTTTAGAATTACCATCTCAAATTATATTTGATGGGTTGGGCCAGAAAATTTTTAATACATAAATTCAATAGCGTCTGGAATTTGTAGACATTACTGAAGGAGTAGATAATGTGATGAGTCTCTCATCAGTAAAAGCAAAGCAAGTTCTCGCAGATGTTGAATTAAACAATCCAGTATTTTCAAAATATATGAATACTATATATACTATTGTAATATAAATTTTTATATAATATTTTTAGTTTTTTTGTTATATAATAATTTTTATTTAGCAAAACAACCAGCCATCCTGCCCTATTATTTAATATTGTGCTGCATTAAAGCTTGTTATAATAAAAAGTTATTAATGAGTTCCAAAAGAAAAAGAAATCGAAATTAAAATAATCTATTATATATTATAGCTTGAATTAGAATTCATTCTATATAATAGATGAGAAGCTCATCTATAGATTTGGCTTTAAAATAAAATTAGTTCATTTTTTTATTATGGCATTTGTATAATGCCTGTATATATCTAAGTTTCACTGTAAGAGTCTAGTATACTATATCATGAATATATTATAGAAATAAAAAAACATAATAATAAAGCATTCAACTTAGCAAGAAACAAAAATATAATAATGATTATACAAGATCGAATAGAATTGTTAACACTTAATATAAATATATATATGCTTTTTTAATAATTGTTTCAGTAATATTTTAGCATAGTAATATTTTTGATTTTTGTATTAAATCATGTTTTACCAAACATGAATATTTATTTACAAACAAGATTATATTTATTTTATTTTATGTAAATGGATTTGATTTTGAAAATATATTTGATTGTGATTTTTTAAAATTAATTAATAACTAGTAAAAGTTGTTCAGTAGTCAGTACTTAATATATTTTTATTGTTATAGAAACTTCTTGGGATCTATTATCTATATTATGTAGTATAGCAATCATGTAAATATTTGAATAATAAACTTATAAAAGAAATCAAATCATCAAAATATTATTGTTTGATTATAATAATTAAGGCTTATTAATTAAGCAAGATTAATATTCAATATTAACAAAATAAAAAATATTAAGAAAAATTATTAAATTTCTGGGATGAAATAAATTGATTATCTGTCGCATGAAATTTGGTTTAAATTTGTATACCTTTATAGTACTTATACATGAAATAAAAGCTATATAACAAAATCAAGGGAAAATACATGTTTTAAAAGAAATGTTTTAACATGATTTAATATGAAATCATATTATTAAACCTACAGTATAAATCCATGCGAGTTACTATTTTTCCTTGGTTCATTTTAAAAAACTCTATTTTTTTCGTGTAATATTTATGGTCCGTAAGTTGTAATATTTCTCTATTTTTTAATTGGAATTGTTCATCAATGAGTAAAAAATATATATTAACCATGAAAAATTAATCAATTTTATCATATATGTTAGCTATATCCATTCATGATTATTTAGGAAATAACACATGACAATTGATATATATAGAAGTTCTTTATACAAGCATAATTAAAAGCCCCAAAATAAAAAAAAAAGTACATATTTTGATTATTTTGATTAAAAGGTTAAAAATTTTGAGAAGTAAATGATCATAAAGGTGTATACCAAGTATACCATAACTTTGATATAAATTTGTAATAACTTATTGTATTCTTAACTAAATAAATAATAAGCTATAAAAAGTAAATCATTGGTTGTAAAAAAAATATTAAAGGGCAAAGAATAATAACTCTATTAAGAAATATCTCTCCGAATCAGGATAACTGCAACCAATAGTTTATACATGATTGAACATGAAATAAAAAAGTCAAAATTTTGTTTACTTTGCAATTCAAATATTCTCTATTATATCACTATATTTTAAACTTCGATGAATATGCTACAAGTAAAATTTGAAAAAGTCATATATAATTTCCATTATTTTAGGCTGTAAATTCTATAAATATATTTGACGTAAAAACTACAAAAAATTGATTCTACTCGTATTTTTACTTAAAAAATTATAATATTTGGAAGGTAAAAAAAAAATGTCATTATGACAGTCCCAAATTTTGATGAACTTTTTTAAATTTTTTTTGCAAATATCCACAAAACAATGTCAGTACCTCAAAATCCATATAGGTCTTGTGGTTAATTGACAATGTCGGTGAATTTGAAGAATTTTTTTGTATTGACAATTGTCAGATTGCTGAAAAATTGATTTCATTTTTTGCCTGTTACACACGCACTTTTTTACGTATTTATTACACAGTTCTTGTAAGTTATGAAATGGTAGATTTTATTTTATTTTATTATCTAAGAAAATAGAATGGAATTACGGATATATAGTACATAAAACTATTCATAAAGAAAAATTCGTACGAATTAAATTAATGAAATAAAATGTTCCATCATCCATATAGAAACCATACAAGCCCACGTTTTGTATAAAAGTGAAACAAACATGGTCCAAAAAATGTGGAAGGTTAAATACGAGAAAGGGAATAAATGAGCAATTTAACACACGGAAAGTCATGTGATTCGCAACCGTCACAATAGATTAAATATGTTTGTCATGCCTCACAGGGTTCATTTTTCTTAATTTACAAATTGTCATTTTTTTATTACAGTTACAGTCGATCATCGATGGTTAAGAACCTTGACGACCAATAAAAATGATCATCCGAATTTATCTATTAAATTTCTTTTTTTTAAAAAAAAACTTATAATCATTTTGCTTAAAATGATTGGTCGAAACGGTCGGTCAACGGGTTCAGCCCGTTCAGACAGTAGTCACCCCAGCCAAATGATCGACATAGTTTCTAAGCTAAGTGGGCGTGCACTACATCCTAGCTTATAAACTGCCCATGGGCCAGATTAGCCCACGAGATCTGATTGGTCCAAACAACTTACCAACATTTAATTACAAATAAGGCAATTTTATAACTTTTGACCGGATATTTACTTATAAACTCATGGTCAAGGATTGCATTAATGTACATTTTGTACCACCTTGTAACTATAAAAAAGGCAAAAATTTTTCAAGGTTACACATTAATTTGGCCAGAATTAAGATAATTTCGCCCAGCAAAATTTGGCCGGAATTATAAAACGGACATAAATGTCCGTTTGCAAATTTGGCCGGAATTATAAAAACGGACATTAATGTCCGTTTTTGTAAATTTGGTCAGCATTATAAATGCAAATATTATAAATTGCATCAATTTATCATAATCCAGTGATCATAGAAAAAATAAATTATAACTTGTTAGCTTTGTCTCATCAAGACATACATGTTAAATTGTTAAATTGTGGTTTCTATCATCAATAGATGGAAAGTTATTGGCATTTGGAAATATTTAAAAATACAAAAAAATTCTTTTCAAACAATGTAAATATCTTATTATTTATTAATCCTAAAGGTATAAAACTCCTACCATTTAATACATCTCAATACAATCCAACAAGCTGTGTATTATTTTTTTACAATTACTTGATGACAAGTTAATGCAATTTAACTTTTAGCAATTTGGTATATTTTAACCAAAAAAAAAATTTTTTTATTGTAAATTTAAGTTATTTAACATTTAAAAAATGATTTTTTGTTTTTATTTTTTACTATTAAATACAAATTATTTCAAAAATGCAGAAAATTAAATCTTTTAATTATTATTTAAAAATTATGCTATTAAATAAAACATTGATTTTTTTGTTTTTTATTTACTTTTTTTTATTAGATCTAAAAATTGTCAGAAATTTAAATCCTTCAATTATTAATACATTACATATTTATGGAAGTTAAATAAACATACTTATTTAATGTAATTTAGCAATTAACATTGATTAATTTTGATTTTATTAATTTTTTTTTTATTTGATGATTTTGATCCAAATTATTTCGAAAATTAATAGAAAATTAAATGATTTGGCTCTTTTAATTATTAATACATTACATATTTATGGAAGTTAAATAAAATCAAAATAAAATGTTAATTGCTAAATTACATTAAATAGTAGATTAATAAATAAGTATATTTATTTATTTTTTTTATTGATCTAAATTATTTAAAAATTAATAGAAAATTAAATGATTTATTTGGCTCTTTTAATTATTAATATATTATATATTTATAGAAGTTAAATAAACATACTTATTTAATCTATTTAATGTAATTTAGCAATTAACATTGATTTTATTTTAATTTTATTTTATTTTTTTATTTGATCTAAATTATTTAAAATTTGATAGAAAATTAAAGGATTTGATTCTTAATTATTGGTGCATTATATTTATGGAAGTTAGATAAACATACCTATTTAATAATGGAATTTAATGTTTAAAATTATTTTATTAATATAAAACTTAATTTTTGTTTTGTTTTTATTTACAGTTTTTTTATTTTTATTTTTTTTATTAGATACAAATTATTTTAAATATTGTTAGAAATTGGATCAACAAAATCATTTATTAAAAAAATTTGGATTTGCAAATATTGCAGTAAATGTTTATCAGTACATTTCGCAAATCCAAATTTTTTTAATGAATGATTTTGTTGATCCAATTTCTAACAATATTTAAAATAATTTGTATCTAATAAAAAATAAATAAATAATAAATACTGTAAATAAAAACAAAACAAAAATTAAGTTTTATATTAATAAAATAATTTAAATATTAAATTCCATTAAATAGGTATGTTTATTCAACTTCTATAGATATAATAATATACTAATAATTAAAAGAATCAAATCATTTAATTTTCTAATAATATTTAAAATAATTATATCTAATTAAAAAAAAGAATAAAACTAAAATAAAATCAATGGCCTATTAATAAAATAATTTTTCAATTGCTAAATTGCATATGTAATGTACTAATAATTAAAGAATCTAATTTTTTGACAATTTTTAAAATAATTTGCATCTAATAATAAAAAAAATATTTTAATTAATAAAATAATTTTAAATACCAAATTACATCAAATACCAATATGTTTATGTAACTTTCACATATATTTAATTTACTACTAAATACTAGATTACTAGGTATATTTATATATGTAACTTCCACATATATTTAATATACTAATAATTGAAAGATCCAATTTTTTGGCAATTTTAAAAATAAAAAAACCAAAAGTCAATATTTTTTCAATAAACCAATTTTTTAAATGCCAAATAGCATTAAATAAATAGTATATTTATATAACATTATCTACAAAGATAGTATATAATGAATTGGATAATTAAATAATTTATTTATATATTCTTAATGTAATATATATATATTATATTAAAGTAAACTTCCATAAATAGCATGTGATGTATTATTTTATAACAATTAGAATAATAAATTAAATTATTAATTAATTATATCAATTAAATTTTCTTTACAAAATTTTCGTATAATATTTATAAAACACAATGTTCATATAACTTTTATATATTAAATAAATAATAAAACAATATCTAGTATTCTGATTTTTAAAAAAAACAAATGTCTATTATCTGATTAAATATTTACATTAAATTGCTAAAAGCTAAACTGCTTTAGCTTGAAATCAAGTAATTACAAATAGAAAGATAAAATATATATAGCTTATTGGATTGTTTTTTTGAGATATTTTAAATGGTAGCAGTTTTATACCTTTAGGATTAATAAATAAATAATAAAATATTAACATTTTCTTGAAATAATTTTTTATATTTTTAAATATTTATAAATGCTAATAACTTTTATTTATTGATAATAGAAATATGAAATTACCACTATTTAGCATATTTTGATGAGACAAAGCTAACAAAATATAATTTATTTATTTATGATTACTGAATAATTAGTTAAAATATTTACATTCATAATGCTGGCCAAATTTACAAAAACGGACATAAATGTCCGTTTTATAATTCCGGCCAAATTTGAAAACCATCTATTTTATAATTCCGGCCAAATTTATGTCCGTTTTTATAATTCTGGCCAAATTTGCAAACGGACATTTATGTCCGTTTTATAATTCCGGCCAAATTTTGCTTGGCAAAATTATCTTAATTCTGGCCAAATTAATGTGTAACCTTAAAAAATTTTTTGCCTTTTTTATAGTTACAAGGTGGTACAAAATGTACATTAATGCAATCCTTGACCATGAGTTTATAAGTAAATATCCGGTCAAAAGTTATAAAATTGCCTTATTTGTAATTAAATGTTGGTAAGTTGTTTGGACCAATCAGATCTCGTGGGCTAATCTGGCCCATGGGCAGTTTATAAGCTAGGATGTAGTGCACGCCCACTTAGCTTAGAAACTATGCCGATCATTTGGCTGGGGTGACAGTAGTCTTGGTTTAACTGATATTGGTTACGATCACTGGTTCCCTAATTACAGTTACACAAATATGTACACAGCATAATTTCTAAAAATATAATGATTTGAAAACCAAAGAAAAAAAAATTTTTCAACTTTTTTTCCTTTTCTTTAAAGTTACATTTTGTAATTCATCCACAATTTGATGCAAAAATTTAATAAATAATTATGGAACTTCAAAAATATGATGGGAATATTCATCCAGATGAATGGATAAATGATCTTCGAACGTACTTCAATATTAATCCAAGCTCAAAAGATGTAATCATCGCTATATCATTAGTTGATCCTACTATTAAACTCTCAACAGATATCAATAGTTTTGAGAAATTACGTAATGAACTTAAAGAAGATAGTTCCTTTACAGTATTTAAGAATGCAAACAAAAGAAAATTACAATTATTAAAATATATTCCTGGTTGTGATACTTTAAAATTTGTTACAACTTTTCGTAAATTATGTTATAATGGAGAAATTAATAATATTGAAGAACAAAAGAAATATCTTTTTAAAACACTTCCTATAAGTAATTTTAATGACATTTCAAATGAATTTCATGTGAAAATGAAAAATGTCAGTTCACTTAACGAATTAATTAAAGAATTTGAAGATATCATTTTAGAAAAATCAAATATAATTAAAAGTGGATCTGTTGTAGCTTTAAAACATGTTGCAACAGGAAAATATTTAAGTTCAATTAAAAATTTACATTATACAACTGGAAGCAAGAAACAACTGGTATATTATTATTTTTATAGCTTCAAAAAAAAAGTTTTTAAAATGATATTAATGTAATTTTAAAGGTTTTCGCAGGAAGCTCAGACTTTAATCTCAACTCTTTATGGAATATTGAATTTAATGGAGAATTTGCCACTTCCTTTGATACTTTTGCTTTACGACACATTAAATCCAGTTTGTTTCTTGGAATCAATTGGGGTTATTCGCGTTCTTATTACAAATCTCCATCAACTAACCATACGGAAGGTAATAAAAATTTAAATTACATAGCGAGATAACAAAAAAATTAATAATTATATTTATTATACTTTTTAGTAAGTTGTGATGGAAATGAAACCAAATGGAACTTCAGACACAGTAAATTAGAAAATGATCAAGTATATTTAAAATCAAATGATATTATTAATCTTGGCATCGAGAAAAAGTATGATTATGATGGTAATAAAATTTTAGATGGACCAACTGAATTTTTACGTAGTCATGATATTCAATTTACTATTAGAAACGATGCATTTCAAGAAGTTGTTTGTCATAATGAAAGGTTAGGAGGAAATGATGTAGTAAGTAATTTATTTGATTGTATTTTATAGAGGTTAGTACTGTACAAATATTAATTCTTTTCTTTCCATTTAGTGGTGTATTGAGTTTATTAAAGAACATACTTGGTCTGCTTGAAAAGCTGATGATAAAATTTACTTGATACTGAACATTAGTGTTTATTAGTCAAACATTTTATTATGTTATTCACATTTCTAAATAAAAGAGAAAGTCAATATATTTATAATTCACTTAACGAAAAGGAATTTTGTTTGGTTAGGGCAAAAAATATTTTATCACACATATCACTACCAATTATATAAATTTAACGTTTCATTACCATTAATGTGAAAATTCTTTTTGAAATATTTAAATTTTTTAAGTTATTTTGAATAAAATTACTTTATAAATAATATAGTAAATTCTTCATTTCTTCTATAATAAATAAAAATTTTATTAATTTACATGTTTAAAAAAAAATTATTATCTTAATAGTTAATTGAATTATGCTTAAAATAAGTATTTTTATTAGTCAAACACTTCTCGTCGAACAGAGGAAAAAAATTTCTTTCTTCCTTTATCAAAGAAATTAGGTTTACAATCTAGTAACTGAAGTTCTTTTTCTTGTAGGAATAGGGTTAAGATTACTAAATTTTACTAAATTTCATAATTTATAAAGTTTACTACACAAATAAAAACATAGTTTTACCCTTTTAATATCAAATACATTAAAACTATTATTCCCATGGACTTTTAACTCTTTTGTATATTTTTGACGTCCAATTTTACTTCATCTTTATCTTTCCTGTTATCTGTTGTTAATTTTTCCTCATACATGTGATTAACTTGATTATCAACCGCTGTGCCACCTGATGTTGATTTAATTTTATGAATGTGATTTTGGGGCTATGGCTATGGCTATGGTTTAGAGGCTGTATTGAGGAGTAATATATTTTTATTTATTTATTTTAATAATGAAATGTTTTGCTTATATACTGTATATTGTATTTTCATTAATTATTGGAATTTTGTAAATATTGCATCATATTATTAACGCAATTGCATAATGTAGTAGCGAAAAACCACATGATAAACGTTTTCCATAAAATCATGTGATTTGTGCGGATTGTTAGCTGTTGTATTATTGTAAAGGTTTAATTATAATTAAATAATTTTTATTTAAGCAATATACATAATGAAGTTGAAATCTTATTTTTCGTAACATGCATGTAACAAGTTACCTATTTTATGGATAAGAAAAAAAAAAATACATGTAAAAATGACTAAATATTGACAAATTATACGTAAGTTCACAAGAATCAATTAGTGCTCGCAATTAAAAAAATAATCTTGTAATGATAATAATTTTCGTATAAAGCTATTTCAATAGGATGATGATGGTAACGTGAAGTCGAACATGGTCTTATCTGTAAAAGGCAATACCTGGAGTTCATTGTATTCATTGAATAGCCGTATAATAAATACTATGAAATGTTTAAAATATATCGATACCTGAAAAATTATTATTAAACCAGATTTATCAGAAGTTGTGTAAAGTAATTATGTAATTATGACAAAAAAAAATTACTAATTTCTATGGTGAAATATTTTAAACCTTCAATTACTTTTTCGTAAAATTAATGATTATTTAGTGGTATACACTTTTTTTTTAAAAGAACTGAAGTTGTAAATATAATAAATTTGAATTCATTTTTTATAAAAGATACAAAAGATAACATGTAAACTTTAAAAAGGAAATAAAAACACTATATAATAAGGATAAAAAAAAGAAATACTATAATAAAGAAGTATTTATGAAATATATTTAAAGAAAGAAAGACGTGAAGGTGAATGAAAATACTGAAAATCAGTCACGCGATATGAAACTTTATTAAAAAACAGTATACATATTTTCATTATGATTTAGCAGATTATTAACAGATTGATTCATCATATCTAACTTATCGACAATATCATTTGGGAAGATATAAAAAGATATAATCGCACGTGTATTGAGAATCATCATTGGTAAAGGTTTCTTGTTGTAGATCTAAAGTAAAAACTAAAAACAAAATAATAAAATGAATTTTAGTAAAAAATACATTCATGATCCTTAATGAGATTATAAATAAAATTAATTTATAGATTTACTTACGAATGTACAAATGGTAAGGAAAAAAAATGCAAATATAATTATTTGTGTTATGTGCACAAGAAATTTATTTTTATTAATGTTCAACACGTGAAGTTTTTTAATATGTTTTATATTTTTAATGTTTCATTTTGCTTTCTTATGTTCTTTGTTCTATTTAACTTATTATAAAATTTGGCTGGTACGGTTCAACGTTACAAACGTCAATTGCATTTGTAGCAAATTTGAAAACGACAGAAAATCAATTATTCATTTTTCCTGTATAACATTGAATCCTAAAACAAATTTTTGTAACAAAATATTTCTAATAATAGTCTTATAAATTCACAGAAAAATATTTGACATTTATAGTAGCGAATTGGTAATTGCTAGCGCTCAATTTTTTTTTACTTACGGACTTACGGTAATTAATACAGTATATACGTATGTAATTTCTCGTAATTATACTCACTAATGAATTTTTTTAAAAAAATATTTATGTAAAAGTTTGTAATAATCAGTGCATCAATTTACCTAGGCTAAAAATAATGATAAGACAGTAACTATATAAGACAAATAATTATTCGAATTTCATCTTGGAAATTACCGGTATTATACATAAAGACTAGACGTCGTTCGCATTAGAACCGGAATCACATGATTATCAGTGCCGCCAGAAAAGATATCATTACATCATATATATCTTTACTTTTATTTAAAATATTTAAGTTTCGAATTAATGGAATTTTGATATAGCACGCACATAATAATGTCCAAAGTTGTAAGTTTTTCTTTGACTCGAATTCTGATTCTAATAAATCTTAACTCGTAGTTCGTCCTCCAGAGCTTAAATGTACCCTCTCTAAATATATATTTTTATTTTTGAAATTAACTACGTTCAAGAAAAGTGATATTTATTTAAGAATCGAATTCTACATTAATGGTGAACTAATTATTTGTAAAGTTAGGTAAAATTACCTTCAAGAGATTATTTCTTATAACTAATGTTTATTAATATTATGATATATTAAAAAAAAGCCTAATAAAAAGAGTCTAAAAATCATTTAATAAGAAAATTTCTCATTCTGGACACAACCAATATAATCGATAATTTTGAATTTAATAATTAAGATACAAGACTTGCAAAAATAGATAAATATCTAATTAAACTTTTATAATTCTTAATTTAGCAATAAATACGATTAATTATTAAGAAACAGACGCTATTTTACATGAATGTATTGGGAATCGTAATTTTCAAATAAAATAATTTTTTAATTTTTGCGGAACCAATTGTAATATAGAAATATACAACGCACTTATTATAAATTGTCATAATAGTACTTGCCTTCTATTTTGTTATAGTTAATATTTGTCATAATAGTACTTGCCTTCTATTTTGTTATAGTTAATATTTCTCGTATAAAATACTAATTTACAAGAAAAAGATTGGTTGATATATATATATACTGTACGATTTTATATCTCTAAAGATTTTTATTGAGGATAAAAAAAAATTAACAAAATTCATCACTTATTAAACATATTATATTATACCGCAAGATTTAATAACGATGAGTGACGTACATTATTACGGCATTGATGCATTAAAATATGACAATCTCCAAATCTAGTAAAGTCTTGTTAAAAACCGGTTTGATTAACATAAATGACTTTAATTTTGAGATTAGACCCTAATTATTTTTTTTTTTTTGTCTTTTTTTTTAAAAAAAAAATGAATTATTTTCCAATATATGATGGAAATATTCATCCAGACGAATGGGTGAACAACATTCAAAAATATTACTCTCTTTGGCCAAATAAAACTGGTTTAGCATTCATGGAAGTTGTAAAATTATTAGTAGATAGCGCTATTAAACTTCCAGCCGAAATTTATGACCTCGAAAAACTTCGTGATGTACTCAAAAAGGATATTACCTTTACGGTGTTTAAAGATTTAAATAAAAGAAAATTACAATCGTTAAAATATATTTCTGAAAGAGACGGTGGTAATACTTTGAGATTTTTTACAGAATTTCGTAAACTTTGTTATAATTCTGAAACTAATGATATAGGAGAACAAAAGAAATATTTTTCTAAGACTCTTGATGATTATCCCTATTTTTTAACCGAATTTGGTGAAAGAGTGAATAATATCAATTCAATGGATGATTTAATTAAAGAATTTGAAGAAATTGTTATGAATGAATCAAATATAATTAGATATGGATCTACCGTTGCATTAAAACACGTTGCTACAGGAAAATATTTAACTTCCATTGGAAATTTATGTTATACAACTGGAAGTAAGAAACAATTAGTATATATCATTTATTTAATATTTAACCTTTTAATATTTCTTTGAATTTTTTATTAATAGTATACATATTCGATTTTTTGTAGATTTATGCAAGCGATTCAGAATTTAATCCGAATGTTTTATGGAAAATAATTAAAAATCAATCTCTTGATAACAACTACTCTTGTACCAAAACTGATATAAGGTTGCAACATAAAATTTCTAACCAGTTACTTGGGATTTGTTATTACTATAACTATAGTAATTATTATTACCACAAATCTCCATCAAGCAATCATACAGAAGGTAAACAAATGAATTATGTATCTAAAACAATAATGAAGATAAAAGAAAATTTAACCCTTATTTTTTTTATAGTAAGTTGTGATGGAAATAATTACTATGATTATATTTGGAATTTTAAGCACAGTAAATTAGAAAATTATGAAGGATATATAAAATCAAATGATATTGTTAATCTTAGTATTAAGAAAAGTCATGATAATAATAAAGTTGAATTTTTACGTAGTCATGATGTTCAATTTACTATTGGAAATGATACTTTTCAAGAGGTTGTTTGTCATAATGAAAGATTAGGAGGAATTGATGAGGTAAGTAGATTTTAAAATTGATTTTTTTAAAAAAAAAATCTAAACATTTTCTTGTAAAATAACTAAACATTCCTTTTTTTTTAGTGGTGTATTGAACTTATTAGACAGGCTTAATTGACTTGACTTTTCTTTTGTCAATATGTTTCTTCAATATTGTATAATACGGTATATCATTTATAATAATATGATATTCAACCTATTACTTTTATATCTTATACTAGCTATCATTTGTTAACCTTAGCCTTTGGGCATTAATCGTAATAAATTTATGTATCCAAGAAATAATTTTGTGTAAAAAATGTATTCTATGTTCTTATTACAAAAGTTTTGTTGATTTGGGAGGTAACAGCAAATTTTAGTAAATGTTGATTGTTGCCATATAAATTCAAAGTAATAAAATACATTTGTAAAATCAAATTATTGCATTCTATCATAAATTTACACGTAATACATAGTTCAGTTAGGTTATTTGAATTTTTTAGACCAAAGCATTTATTTTTATTCATAATAAAATGGTAACCTGGTGATGGTAAGCCTTAGAATTTGTTATTAAATTCGATATCAATAATAAATCCATAAATCCATATACGGCTAATAATAGAATTATTGTATTATATATAATACTAGCCAAAATAATGAGAATATTATACCACTTTTGTACTTTTATCTAATAGCATAAACAGTTTTATTATTGTTCCTAAAATAAGATTGATAGCAAATTTTGTTTAAACTCATATAAATCAACGATATTTATATTTATATTATAAATCTTAAAATTTCATAGAGTCTAAGAGCTGTAATCTTTCAGAATTAAAGTTACAGGTAGGAGATTATAATTTCGTCTAATTAAATACATTCATCTTATGACATTCAATATAAATAATATAAATTTAGGTATATCATGATATAAAGCAGAGAAATTGAGAATGCAACTTGGATAACAAAATATTAGATATTCAATGTTTTAACTCAAGTTATTTTTAGAAGTCCATTTTGTAATATTTGTCTGAACCAGACTTTAAAAAAAATAAAAAAAGAATAATATATATTTAATCTTTGAAATTTACTATTACCCTATAAAAAAAATTCTGGGAAAAACTCTGATAAATGATGTTCATTTTTCTTGTTTTTATTTTCGAAGAAACTCATACACGTAATCATTTTTCTGGAAAAATTTTTTATAGGGCTATGCAGTAAGTATAAAAGGTACAGTATAAAAAAAATTGGTTCATTAAAACTTAATATTATGACCGACCTTAGCAATGGCACTTTATTTACAATTATAGAAACAAATTTCTGATTCCTCAAATTTTTTACATACGCATAATTCTTGTGAAATTTAAACATATAAACGAATACAGACATTTTATATATTATATAACAGATATGATCTCAACAAAGTATCTAAAAGACATTTTATGTTATTTTCTTGAATGCTTCAAATGTAGGTTTTTTTGTAAATTTAAATTATTTATTTGATTAATAATTACTACGTTTTTTGATTAATTGATTGACAAGTCATCTGATCATGCTAGTTAAAAAATGGCGAGAGTTATACAAAAACCTGTTAAAAACTGGTATGATGGTTATCATTTCACATAAATGATTATTTAAACGCTAATCCTAAATTATAATTCCTTTTTCCTAAAATAAATTTTATTTACCATGAATTCTTTTCTAAAATATGATGGAAACATTCATCCAGATGAATGGATAAATGATATAAAAAAATATTATAATATGTGGGAAAATAATTATGGAGGATTTTTAAATACTGCCAAATCATTAATTAATCCTACCATTAAACTTCCAACCGAAATTAATGACCTCGAAAAACTTCGTGATGTACTTAAAAAAGATATTTCTTTTACAGTGTTTAAAAATTCAAATAAAAGAAAATTACAATCATTAAAATATAAATATGAAAGAGATGGTGGTGATACTTTGAAATTTTTTACAGAATTTCGTAATCTTTGTTATAATTCTGAAACTAATGATATTGAAGAACAAAAGAAATATTTTTTTAAGTCTCTTAATGATTATTCCTATTTTTTAACCGAATTTTGTAAAAGAATGGAAAATATTAATTCAATGGATGAATTAATTAAAGAATTTGAAGAAATTGTTATGAATGAATCAAATATAATTAGATATGGATCTACTGTTGCATTAAAACACGTTGCTACAGGAAAATATTTAACTTCCATTGGAAATTTATGTTATACAACCGGAAGTAAGAAACAATTAGTATATATCATTTATTTAATATTTTAGCTTTTAATATTTCTTTAAATTTTTTATTAATAGTATACATATTCGATTTTTTGTAGATTTATGCAAGCGACTCAGAATTTAATCCGAATGTTTTATGGAAAATGATTAAAAATCAATCTCCTGATAACAATTACTCTTGTACCAAAACTGATGTAATGTTACAGCATGAAATTTCTGACAATTCACTTGGAATTTCTTATTATTATAATTCACATTGTAGATATCCACAATATCCATATTATCGATATGAATACCACAAATCTCCATCAAGCAATCATACAGAAGGTAAATAAATAAATTATATATTTAAAACAATAATGAAGATAAAAGAAAAGTTTTAACACTTATTTTTTTAGTAAGTTGTGGTGGAGATGATTATATATGGAATTTCAAACACAGTAAATTAGAAAATTATGAAGGATATTTAAAATCAAATGATATTGTTAATCTTAGTATTAAGAAATCACACAATATTAATGGTCGTATTCAAGATGGTCAAGTTGAATTTTTACGTAGTCATGATGTTCAATTTACTATTGGAAATGATACTTTTCAAGAAGTTGTTTGTCATAATGAAAGATTAGGAGGAATTGATGAGGTAAGTAAATAGTTTTATTTTTTTAAAAAAATATTTTTTTGTAAAAATAATTGAACATTCTTTTTTTTTTAGTGGTGCATTGAACTTATTAGACAGGCTTAAATAAATGACTTTAAAATTTCTTTCTTTTCTTTTTTTCAATATATATCTTTAATTCAACCTATTAATTTTATGTCTTATACTACTAGGTATCGTTTTTTGTCACTCAACCTTTGAAGAATGTCATGTTGGGCATTAATTATGATAAATATATGTACTCAAAAAGTAACTTCCATACAAAAAATATATATATTCTATTTCCTTATTATGCTAAAAGATTTGAAGGACCTTGTTATAGAAAAATATGTTAATTTGTTCTTAATCAAGTAGAAGATTTCAAGTTAATGTTACTAGTAGCAGTTGTCACCATATAAATAATCCTACTTTTTTTGAAGTAATAAAATACATTTATAAAATCAAACTTTATATTTTAAATTACACATAGTAGTTTTGTTTGTATTTTGATTACTTAATATCAGTCAACCATTCGAAATTTTTTATAAATTAAAGGTTTTTTAGCAAAAATAAGGGTAACCATAATCAGTGGTGATGATCATAAGCTTTAGATTTTTTTATTAAATTTTAGATATTAATAATAAATCCATAAATTTATATCTATCTAATATAGAATTATTATACAGAATAATGAGTTAACATTATTATTAGGAGTAATAAAATATTATATCATTTTTTTACCGATTATAAATTGAAAAAATATTTTTAACTATAAATTATAGATTATGATTTAAAGTGGATGTTGCCTGATTAAGTTGAACTTTTATTTAATAGTATAAACAGTTCTAAATAAGATTGATAACAAATTTTGTTTAAGCTCATATAAATCTGATAATTATGTTATAAATCTTAAAATTTCATAGAGTCCAAAAGCTGTAATGTTTCAGAATTAAAGTTACAAACAGGATGAATTTTTGTCTAATTAGTACATGCATTCATCTTATGACATTTAATATAATGTACTGTAGTTATCACGATATAAAGCAAATGCAACTTAGATAACAAAATATTAGATATTCAATGTTTTAACTCAATTTATCTTTAGAAGTCCATTTTGTAATAGTATTTATCTGTACCAGACTTTTAAGAAAAAAATTAAAAAAAAATATTTATTTTCGTTAAGTCTTTATATTTAATCTTCGAAATTTACTGTTATATAGTACAAAAGGTACGGTATATAAAAAAATGGTTCATTAAAGCTTAATATTATGGCCGAAATTAGCACTGACAGTAAACAAAAAATTATTTGCAATTGATATAGGTTAGTGAAACATAATAATTGTTTCCACGCCTTGAAATTCTGGTCCTTTAAATTTTTTACACTCGTATAAGAAATTTAAACATATAAACGGATATAACAGATAAACATTTTTAATATATACTTCAAATGTAGGTTTTTTGTAATTTTAATATATTATTAATTTATTTATTTGATTTGTTTGATTGCATTTTTTGACGATTATTTGATTGACAAGTCATCTCTGATCACACTGGTTCAAAAATGACGAAAACTGACATGATTATGTTTATTTTACGCAAATAAAAAAAAATAAAATTCTAAACGTGATCCCAAATTTAAAGTTTCTTTCCTGAACAAATAAATTTTCATTTACCATGAATTATTTTTCAAAATATGATGAAATGTACATCCAGATGAATGGATAAATGATATAAAAAAATATTATAATATTTGGGAAGATAATTATGGAGGATTTTTAAATACTGCTAAATCATTAATTAATCCTATTATTAAACTTCCAACTGAAATTAATGACCTTGAAAAACTTCGTGATATACTTAAAAAAGATATTACTTTTACATTATTTAAAAATGTAAACAAAAGAAAATTTCAATCATTAAAATATATTCCTGAAAGAGATGGTGGTGATAATTTGAAATTTTTTACATGTTTTCATAACCTTTGTTATAATACCGAAACTAATGATATAGAAGAACAAAAAGAATATTTTCTTAAAGCTCTTAATGATCATCCCTATTTTTTTACTGAATTTTATAAAGGAATGAACAATATCAAATCAATGGATGAATTAATTAAAGCATTTGATGAAATTGTTATGGATGAATCAAATATAATTATAGATGGATCTATTGTTGCATTAAAACACGTTGCTACAGGAAAATATTTAACTTCAATTGATAATTTACACTATACAACTGGAAGCGAGGGACCAATAGTATATCATTTATTTTATATTTGAACTTTTTTTCTTTGATGTTGAATTTTGTATTATTAATACTATATCCAATTATTTATAGGTTTATACAGGGAATTCAAGATTTGATCCAAATGCTTGTTGGTATATATTTGTTAATAATGGAAAGTATAACGATTATATATACACAAAATCTGATATAAGTTTCCAACATAAAATTTCTGGTAATTCACTTGGAATTTGCAATTATTCGCAACAAGTTCGTTATAGTCGGCATCTATCTAGAACTCAATATAAATACCACAAATCTCCATCAAGCAATCACACGGAAGGTAATCAAATGTATTATAATTTAATGAAATTAATAAAAAAATTTTTAACCCATGTTTTTTTATAGTAAATTGTGATGGCAATGAGAGAGAATGGAAGATTGATTATAGTAGATTAGAAAATTATGAAGGATATTTAAAATCAAATGATATTATTAATCTTAGTATTAAGAAATCATTTGATATTAATGGTCATACTCAAGATGGTCAAGTTGAATTTTTACGTAGTCATGATGTTCAATTTACTATTGGAAATGATACCTTTCAAGAAGTTGTTTGCCATAATGAAAGATTAGCAGAAAATGATGAGGTAAGTAGATTTTAAAATTGATTTTTTTAAAAATTTTTTTAAAAATTTTCTCGTAAAAATAATTGACATTTCTTTTTTTTAGTGGTGCATTGAACTTATTAAACAGGCTTAAATGGGATTGAATTTGCATTTATAAAATTCATCTTTCTTTGTTTTCTCAATAAATTTTTTCTACATAATATATTATATTATTAATTTTATATCTTGGATGTCAAGCATTCAAGTTGACCCTATAAAAAATTTTATCCGTTATTTCTGTAAAAACTCCGTAAAAATGAGCCTTTCACGGATCCATTCACGGAAAATGTAAAGAATTCTATAAATTCCAGGATATAAGGTTATTAATTCCGGAAATATGAGCCTTTTACAGAAAAAAGACGGAATATAAAAAACGGATCGATTTTTTTACAGGGTGGATATTAATATTAAATGCATGTGTCTAAAAGACAAATTTTGTACAAAAATATGTTATATGCAATTATGTCAAGAGAATATATATATTCAATAAAGGTTCTTATAATGGAAATTTTAATTTATTCTTAATTAAATGAAAGTAATAATTATATAAAAAATTTTAGCAAATATCACCAGAGATCTTAAATCTTTAATTGTACTATCTAATTTTTAAAATTAAAAAAAATGTCTTATAAAACCAAACTTTAACTCTTTTCTCAGAACTATCCTAAAAATTTTTTTACCTAAGAGAATCATATTTTAATTTAAACAATCTTTGCATAAATTCTGATTAAAATTGTAATTTTTATTTAGAATTAAGTAGTTAACCATTATTTTAATGAACTTTTTTATATCAAGAATCTATTATCGATAATAAACCAATAACCCATGTCCAGTTATAGTAGCAATATAAGAATGAATAATATTATAATATTAGAACTTATTTTATAATAATTTGTATTGTTAAAAGGGCTGGATAAAGTTATTATAGTTTTTTCTTATACCTTATTGTTCCAAATATAATCAAAATAAACTGCATTTAAGTCAGAATTTCAAATCAGATTTCAGACTTAGTGTTCCAAACAGTTCAAGTCAGATCGGGTCAGTTACTCAACCTGACTTAAAAGTAGAGGTTGGAATCGATTAGGTCGGTTAACCGATTAAGGTACCTCAAAAATCGGTTAATCGAATAATTTAACCGAATAATTTAATCGATTAATTAATCGATTAATTAAATCGGTTAAAAATGCAGAAACAGATAATTATTATATTTTGATAAAGTTTTAACAAATTTAGTTAAATAAAACTTTATTAAAAGTGGCTATTTAACATGGATAATAACGAACTGAATGATGATTTGTCTGAATATAGTTACTATAGGAATGTTGAAAGTATTGAAGAATCTTTATCTGGGTCGCCAAAGTTTGCTCTTCTAGCTATTATAATTTCTAAAAAGTCGTCATTTTTGGAATCAACAACTAGTAGTCAGCAAACAAAAAAATCATCATCGCCTTTACCAGCATTAGGATGGCATTTTGGGCGGAGTTACATTCATATTCTTAATTCTACCCCAAGTTCCATCCTAATGCTGGTAAAAGCGATGATCGCCTGGTGATGTATAGTAATTTTCAAGTAAATTTATATTTTTTTATTAAATATTTATAAATATTTTTTTGTGATTAAGTATTTGTATAAATAAATATATTTTGGAACATTATTTATATTATAAAATATTAATGGCAGGTTAAAATTGTTAAAATATAAATAAAATAAATTAAATAAACTTACTATAAACTTAAAATTTATATATTAATCGGTTGATTAACCGATTAATTAATCGATTATGGTAGCTGGTTAATCGATTATTAATCGGTTAAGGTTTTTTTTGGTCGGTTCCAACCTCTACTTACAGCTGTTTTCATAAGACCTGTGGACAAACTAAATTTTTAAACCCGATCCGCCAATCCGCTGATCCGGTATTTTTAGCTGGGCACGTGATCCTGATTTGATGGTTTGTAAAATAAATAACAACTGAACCGGATCGGTGGGTCGGCGGTCGGGTTCAAAAATTTATTTTGTCCCAGGTCTTATGAAAACAGCTGTAAAAGAAAGTCGGGTCAGGTCGGGTCGGGTCGGACCAGGCTTCAACCTGACCTGACCCGTTTGACCCGATAGATCAATGAGTCAAACGGATTAGACAGATCAGGTATAGTAACATAGTAATATTCAATATGTCGCACAAAATACTCCGGCATCCGGATATACTCCGTATTCTATTATTCCTTGACAGTATTTATTTATTCATATATTATTTATTTATTTATTTATTATTTATTTTGCAGTTGTTAAATTGTTATAATTGCTATACTTAACTAATATTTAGTTATACTAATAATCATAATATATACTTGCTAAAGTTATATCATTATAACTTAAAATTAGATATGTAAATTTGATTATTTATTTATAATGAATAAATCACATTGACTACATATTACGCGACAATTACATTATCATTAGCCAGCAATAATTTGATTTTGTGTCAGTCTGATCAATTATTATTCTAATTTTAACTGTATTAAAATTCAGTCATATGTTATTTACCAGCTGATATTATTAACGATTAATAGTTTGTTTTGATATATTAACTAATACAACAAAAATATTAAATCAAAATAAGTCATCTTTATACTTTATTCGAAAACATAAGTAATTTTTGACATTATGAGAAAATTATACTACCAATATTTTGATAAATTATAATTTATCATGAAATAACAGTTTTTACTAAATGTTTATAGTATTTATTGTATAAATGTTAATTTTTAAATAAATGTTAATATTCTTAAATAATGACAAATAAATTTGTGTTATAATAAAATTTTACATTTAACTAAAATGACTGAAACAATTGATTCATAAAATTAACAGAATAATTATTATATATTATTAGTCACATTATTAGACATAATAAAATAATATATTTTTTTTATTGAAAATAACAACAATAAATTGCGTGCACAAATTATAATAAAACTTTTCATTAGGTAATATAATATTTTTTTTCTATTTAACAAAGAATCAGATGATTTTAAGTAGTAGTTATTCATAAGGTGTAATTAGGGATGGCAAAAAACATGTTTTAAAACAATTTTGGCGTTTTAAAACATGTTTTTAAACGTGTTTTAAATAAAACATTAAGCACTTTACTAGCCTTTACGACGTAATATATATTTGCAATAAATATTTAAGCACTTTATTATATAATATATATTTAGAGTATAGCCGGACCGACCTTATAGCTTAGTGATACTAGTGATTCGTTAAATAAAATGTGCGCTAACTCTTAAAAAAAAAAAATTATATAATATATTAATTTTAAATCTTCTAATCGATCAATTAAATCAATAATTAATGTCATTTCCACAATAATTACACACTCTGACGAGGTGTTTTTCGCGTCTTCCGATGATGGTCTTTCCACGAGACATTAAAAAATAATTACAATGTTTTAGAACAAAAAAAAAAACGTCTTAAACAATAAAAAACTGATTTAAATTGTTTTAAAACATTTTGCTTTAAATCGCGTGTCATCCCTAGGTGTAATATTATAACACAGTGATTGCAATAATATATTTATTAACACATTTTACATCTAATAGTGGTCATGGTGGATCATGGCGGTCGTTCCAATATATATATATATAGGCACCTTGGATTAAGAATAAGACTAGATTCAAATAGATTTCAAATATAAAAGATTTCAAATATAAAAGACTAGTTAACATGAAAGTGAAAAATACAAAAAGCCAAAAACAACATAAGACCCATAAGACGGAAACGGGAACGCTGGCGGAGGAAATTGAAACTTACGGCGTTAATGATCTTATCTCTTTTCTGGAAAAACAGAAAGGGCTTGACTATGACGACGCAGAAATCATTCGTAAGGAAAAAATTAATGGTCATGCCTTCCTTAAGTTCACCACCAAGAAATTTCGAGATTGTGGTATGCCTGGCGGAACTGCTATGATACTTGCGGATTTTGCCAAGGAATGCAAGGAAAAAAAGTCACGCGCATTCTCCTCGTACAGAACTAAGAAAGACTTGAAAGAGGTGTTAGAGAAGTATGGAGCTGGTCGAATAGAAGATATACCGCAATTTTCACCAAGTAATATTTTATATTTTGTTAACGACTCCATGTATAATCAACTTACAGTACTGCGTCATTAATATAATAAAGGGATTCACAAAATCGATGAAAAGGACGAATCCTTTTTACATTGCCTCAAAGATATACGTATCAAGTTATCAAATATGGGGACAGTCAATCAAAGCAACGAAGCAATTCGTTGTGAATATATTTCAGCAATCCTCCACGCATGTGTACATATTACCAAAAATCTCACTGGAAAATATATAAGAATAAACCCGCAATTCGAAATTATTGGTGGCGAAAGTACCGGTCGTGTTGATTATGCAATCGGAGCGCTCGAGGAGTTATTTTGTATCACGGAAGGCAAACAATTTCAAATTGATATCGGGTTCGCTCAGGTTGGTATGAACAGTGTATGTATGTTTCGGGTTAAGTCTTATTTCGCTAACGAATTCGTCTACAGAATATTATGCAATGCGAAAGTGCCTACCGAACAAATAAAAGAAAACAAAAAGCGGATGATGCTTTTTACGACTATATCTTCGGGATTGTAACTACAGCTACGGAGTGGTATTTTCTTCTTTATACCCCAGACGGAATTTCTTGCACGAGTAAAAATCCACTCAGTATTCGTTTTGTCGAGTCTGCTTTGAAGGAGGGTTCGGAGGAAGAAAAGGAGTTGTATAAAAGCGTGAAGCGGGTAATGGAGGTCATAGTTGGTTTGCTGAAGGATAGGGTGGACGTCGAGAAAATGCCGGTGGTGAAAAAGCAACGAGTTTGTAGTTATTTCGAGGAGTAATATAATGTTTTTAGCGTATAAACATTAAGTTCAAACCAACCACTTTTATTCGATTATTTATTAACTTTCTGCAAGTATCAATTTAACATTATTAAATAATATAATTTCTGTACTAAAAAAAAAAAAATTTTCTTTTTTATAAATTCTTAAAAAAGTCTTATTTTGTTTTTCTTTTACCTTAAAAATAATCTTCGATTACGTTTCAATTTTAATGAATTCGAAAATATAAATTTATTATAAAAAATGAACAATGGCTTAGTTAATGTTAAAACGTGGCTCAGTCATTATAAAAAGTGTGTTTTGAATGCATAGACAAACACAGTATCCAACTTTGTATTACGCAATATTATACGTGATACAGACAGATTTATATCGTCATACGTATCGTGCTGCAACTATACTATTAAGATATTCGCATTGCGAATTACCCACCCCCGATTTCGGTAAGAAATATCCGATTGATGATTGTCACTCACTAGTTGTAATGCGAACTATTCTTACGACTGCGCCTGGCCTATATTGCTTATATTTCGGTGACATCACTTTACTGCGCACGATGTTTACAGTGATGGTGATGCATATTTTCTAGCATAATGAGATATACTTCTCATATACTTCTCAAAATAGAATCTTCAATTTCTAAAACGAAGATGAAAACAAATAATTATTATATCAAAATTATTTCTACTAAATTTGAAATGTATTTCATTTTATCATTTACCATATATCTATTTTCGTAAAAATTCACGAATCTGTATAAGAAAATGTGAAGAACAACGGATTTTTGCGTTACGACAAAATCATAATACAAATTATCAAAAATTAAGTAAATTTAACCCATATTCAATAGTTAAAAGTTGACTAAGCTAGGAAGGGTAAACATTTTTTATTAAAACAATCAAAAAATGTTGCGAAATCATTTGTTTTACTAAATTATATTAAGTTTCACAACGTTTTTATTAAATCAATCAAAAAATATAGCGAAACCATTTTTTTATTGAATTATTAATTTCTCAACATTTTTTTAATCGAATTGATAAATAAAATACGTTGTGAAAACTTTTTTTTATTGTGTTATTAAATAAAATGTTTAGCAACACTTTTAAATTTTTTTAACTTGATGACCTGACCCGAATATTTTGGGTCAACCTGACAGGTCACCTGAATCGACCTGAAAATACCTCAATATTATTTCTATAATTTTTATAATTTTTAATTGATCGACAAATCATTTGATCACGCTAGTAATTACCAAAAAGATGATGTAAAGCTTGTTAAAACCGGTATGATGATGATCAATTTATATAAATGGTCAAAAAATTCTTTAAAACGTGATCTAATTTCTTTCCTGAAGAAATAAATTTTCATTTATCATGAATTCTTTTCCAAAATATGATGGGAGCATTCATCCAGACGAATGGATAAATGATATAAAAAAATATTATAATATGTGGGAAGATAATTATGGAGGATTTTTACATACTGCAAAATCATTAATTAATTCTACTATTAAACTTCCAACCGAAATTAACGACCTTGAAAAACTTCGTGGTGCACTTAAAAAAGATATTTCTTTTACAGTATTTAAAGCTTCAAATAAAAGAAAATTACAATCATTAAATTCATTAAATTATAGTGGTGACATTTTGAAATTTTTTACGGATTTTCGTAACCTTTGTTATAATTCTGAAACTGATGATATAGAAGAACAAAAGGAATATTTTTATGCATCTCTTAATGATAATCGCTATTTTTTAACTGAATTTTATAAAAGAATGAAAAATATCAATTCAATGGATGAATTGATTAAAGCATTTGAGGAAATTGAATTAAATATAATTAGACAAGGATCTATTGTTGCGTTAAAACATGTTGCTACAGGAAAATATTTAACTTCAATTAAAGATTTTTGTTATACAACTGGAAGCAAGAAACAATTAGTATATATTTTTTATTTTATATTTAAACTTTAATGACTTTTTTCTTTAATATTGAATTTTGTATTAATATTATTTCAATTTTTTATAGGTTTTTACGGGCAATTCAAAGTTTGATCCAAATGCTTTATGGAAAATAAGAAGCCGTAGTAATGATGAATATGGCTATATAAAGACTGATTTACGTCTACAACATTTAAGTTCCAATCATTATCTTGGAATTCGTTATCGCCAGTATCAAATTGAAATTCAAAATCAATATCAAAATACATTTCAAAATCAAAGTCCATTTCAATATCAATATCAATATAGATCTGTTGCAAATAGTCCAATTCAAAAACAATATAAAAATCAATATGAATACCACAAATCTCCGTCAAGCAATCATACAGAAGGTAATCAAATAATTATATATTTAAAACAATAATGAAGATAAAAGAAAATTTTAACACTTATTTTTTTATAGTAAGTTGTGGTGAAGATGATTATACTTGGAATTTCAAACACAGTAACTTAGAAAATTATGAAGGATATTTAAAACCAAATGATATTGTTAATCTTAGTATTAAGAAATCATTTGATATTAATGGTCCTATTCAAGATGGTCAAGTTGAATTTTTACGTAATCATGATGTTCAATTTACTATTGGAAATGACATTTTTCAAGAGGTTATTTGTCATAATGAAAGATTAGGAGGAATTGATGAGGTAAGAAAATAAATTTTATTTTAAAATTTTTTTTTTTAATAAAAATAACTAACTAATCTTCCCTTTTTTTAGTGGTGCATTGAACTTATTAAACGAGCTTAAAATGATTTGAATTTACATATATAAAATTTCCTATGTTTTTTTTTGATTTTTTTTTTCGATAAATTTCTTCAATAAATATTATATGAATTTGATATTATATTCAAATTTTACCTATTAATTTTACGTTTAATCTCGAGGAATATCCAATAGTAAATATTTGCTTTCAAAAGATAACTTTCGTGCAAAAACATGCTATATACATTTATGTCAATATTCACTAAACGGTTTCTGTGGTGAAAATTTAATTTATTCTTAACCAAATGAAAGTAATAATTGTATAAATTTTAGTAAATCCCACAAGTACTGCTAGTTATTGATCTTAATTGCGCTAATTTTTAAATTAATAAAATTATAAAAATCAATTTTGACATTTTTTATTTGAATAACTTTATTAGCCTAAGAAAATTTATTTATAGATTTACATACAATTATCTGTTAATATCAAAACTTTAGAATAAATATTTATTTATTTAGATCATTATTATACGGCCCTATAGGACCATCATGTACATTCTGTACCGATATTTTGCACATTGTTACCGAATAATGACGGTAATTAAGAGACGAACGGCGGATGACTTATATCGTATAACTACACGGATACCAACGAAGTTCTTACTCAATACGACCTATCCAAGGTATTTCCGGAATTGTTCGTTAAGAATCGTCAAGGTAAACAACTATAAATACCTTTACAAAAAAACCCAAATTCGACATAAGGCTAATAAAATTATTTTAATAGGCTGGTAATAGGAATAAATTAGACCTATCATCAAGCTCGTTAATAGTACTAGTAAGAAAATTGTAAACGAATATTTTAGGACTAAATAATAAGACTTTAAGCATTTTAGTATAATAGTAAAATAATTTTAATACAATATAAGTTTAATAACAACACTATGCAATATCACATTTAAAATAAAATTATAATAAAAATAATATTATTAAATATTTATTTAATATTCGCTAAAAATATTATATCTAATTGCTATAAAGTGTCATATTGTTAATTTTCACCCAAATTACATCGCCAAAAATAAGAATCTATTTTGAAACAATAATACATAACAAATGATATGACTTCATTCAATTAAAAAATTTTTGTTTAAATATTACCTACAAAATACGTTAGTGTTTTTAATAAAAAAAAAATGAAAAGAAAAGTTTCCAAAGTTAGTTAACTTCAAAACTTACCATCCAAGTCCAAAATCTACAAAAGAAGCAGGGAATGTTAATAATTGTTTCTTTAAAAAAGAAAATTAAATAAAAAAAAAATTTGAAGTATGTAACTTTGAAACTCACCATTTTGACATCACGAAGAGCTTTAAGTCCAACTTCGAAACTAACCAAGGATTCCTAATTAACGTCCAAATTCAAAGCCAGAACCTATAAAAATAAGAAAACATTAGTTATTAAAAAATAAGGAAAACCCAAGTTTCGTAGGTGTTGCAAGACTTACCATTTTCATTCCACGTGGTTTACTCATTTATATACAAGAGTCCGAAACCTATAAAAGAAGAAAATGAAACATTAAAAATGTTTTATTTATTAATGGAACAATTCATTAAATTTCCTCTATCCTTAGTATTGAGGAACCAGTTACCTAAAAAAAAAAAATAAATAAAAATAATGAAGTGTTAATGATTATTTCGTCAAATTTTTTTTTTTAAAAAATCCTAATATCCATTTCTCAAGATCTAGAAGAACTGACTGCGTATAAAAAATATTAATGATCATTTCATTAAAAAATGATGGATTTTTTTTTAAAATGAAAACCTTGATATCTATTTCTTGAGATGTGAAGAACTGACTGCCTACAAAATAAAAAAAAAAGAACTGTTAGTAAGGTTCGTCAAAATAAAAAATTAAAAAAACAAAACTTATAATATTACACTATATTGTTAGCCATTGAAATTCCACATGTCTAAAATGAACTGAAAGACCCAACTAAAAAAAAGAACCATTATAAACAGTTCATTAAAAAAAAATTTTTAAAAAAGGCAAGATTTTACCAGAATTCTATGCGTTTAAAAACCTTACAACAATTCGTTAGAATAAATAAATCATATATTTCCAGGTTTTCTTAACAAGATTCTGTATCTAAAGAGCTGCCTAATAAAGAAGAAACAAAGAATGTTAAAAATCATTTATCAAGATAAAATTTACAGGAATGTCATCTAAAAAAAAAAAATCAAAACTAAAAATGTTTATTTAAATAAATAGTCCTTCGTTGCACTCCAGACTAATGATTTTTTTAATGGAAAGTTAAAGAAAAGAGGGAAAGGGAAAGGACGAAGGAAAGGAGATGGAAAAAAATAAGGTTCTTTGATTGTGCGACTTTGATGATTATCGTTCTTATAATGTAATATAAAGTCATGTGATTTGCTTACGTTACTCTTGCAAATTGAAAAATATAAAAAAAGCTTAAAATATTGTGCCATATAAATAAATACAATGAATAAATTATAAATAATTACAAAGTTTAATAATAAGTTTAAAGAGATAATAATAAAAAGTTTAACTAAAAGAAGTTAAAAAAATAGCTTAATTTTTTATATACAGTATTTCATATTGGGGATCAATTAGACTTAGACTTATTTATAAAATTACTAACTAAATAGAAAAAAATCGTATAATAAATATTGTTGATAAAAATAAATATTAGCACAAAACCAAAAATATAAAATTCATTAAATTATTTTTATTATTTTCCTCTGTAATAGCACTGTAATAGTAATATAATAGCTATATGAATTTTTTAGTGAATATGCAAGACTGTCGGAAATATTGAAACTCTATTGTTAGTGTATTATAAGCCTTTAATATGGCCTAGTGTAGGCCTATATTTTTAATTTTATGTAAAAAATTTGTTTAATATGCTTTTAATAGCCCACAATATGGCTAATTGTTAATAGATTTAGCATATTATAATGCTAATACCAAAATTCGAGATTTTTGTAAAGTAATAATAAATAAATAAATAAAATAAATATAAAAACGATATATAAGTAAATTTATCATATAAAATCAATATCTTTAATATAGTTAACTGATATACACAAATCAGCAACTATACATCGGCGTAAATTGTCTCGTAACATCGGAAATCGACGTGTACACAAATGTACCGAAATTTCATCGGATCATCATACAATATCGGAAATCACATGCGCAAAAATTCGCGTAACAACATCATGCTGATTGAATTTATTATGATTGCGTATAAAAATTATACTTTTTATATTACATGGTGTAAAACTAATATTAGTTATATTAATTTGATATTAAAATTTAGAAAATTTTTACTTAATACGGGAGGATATACATATCCTGATTATCCTCCCTATATATTCACGTGATTTATTCATGTGATTTCGATTTGCCGTAAACAACTTTATTTTATTAAATTAAAATATAACGCATATGCTGATTAAATAACAAATAAAACTATCTAAATATTTTCTTTATCTTGTTCTTTATTTTTTGAAGGGCAATTTCGCGAGTCATGATACCATGACTTACATAGAGCACATTGCCGCTTGTTTTTCTTTCTTGATCCTTCCGAAACTTCGTCCTGATCTTGATTTCTTGAATTTGCATTTCTATTAGAACGATTTTCAATAGCCGACAAATATCTCTTATTTGCAGGTCGGCCTTTGCTAGAGCTCCGAACAGGTCAGCCAAATTCAGGTAACCTGACCTGACCTGACCTGAAATTCAGGTCAGGTATGAAGATTGACCTGACCTGATTGACCTGTTGACCTGAAACTATTGATTCTATTATATAATAAAAGTGAGTTGCAGTATTGCGATTCACTTTTTTATATATATTCTATATAAAAAAAGTGAGTTGCGGCATTGCGATTCACTTTTTTTATATAGAATTAATATAAAAAAGTGAATCGCAATATCGCAACTCACTTTTATTATATGAAATCAATATAAAAAAGTGAATCGCAATACCGCAACTCACTTTTTTTATATAGAATATATATAAAAAAGTGAATCGCAATACCGCAACTCACTTTTTTTATACAAAATCAATATAAAAAAGTGAATCGCAATACCGCAACTCACTTTTTTTATATTAATTCTATATAAAAAAAGTGAATTGCAGTGTTGGGATTCACTTTTTTATATGATTTTGATATAAAAATGTTGAATCGCAATATTTCGAGAAAAAACGTTGCGAAAACGTTTTTTCATAATATTATATTAAAAAAATGTTTCGTAACATTTTTTTTTGATATTTCAATAATAATGTTGCGAAAACATTTTTTTCATAATGTTATATTAAAAAAAAAAAAGTTTTGTACTGTTTTTTTTCAATACTTAATAAAAATAGTCCTGAAATTTTTCAGGTTTCAGGTCAGGTCAGGTCAAACAGACAACCTGATATAACCTGACCTGACCTGACCTGAAAAAAAATTTCAGGTCAGGTTTATCAATTAACCTGACCTGACCTGACCCATTCGGAGCTCTAGCCTTTGCCTTTGTGTTGAATTGGATTTGAAATACCTAAAAATTCTTCAGTTAAATCATCATCTTGTGCTGAAAGTGATAGTGTTTGTTGCTCAATAAACTGTTGTAAAAGATTTTCAAAAACTTGGTGAGAATTACTTGCAATTTCTAGATTTAAAGCCATCTAAATAAACAAGTTAAAGTATTAGTATCTATTTAAATAAAAAAAAATCAAAACTAGAAGCTAAGCCCCGATACTCTCTTTTTCCTAAACTATTTTCTAACCTATACCCTTACCCTAACCCTTACCCTAACCTAACTAACCCTAATCCTAACCCTAACCCTAACTAACCCTAACCCTAATCTAACCCAACCCTAATTCATATATGAAATTATGTTTACTTAACTTTAAACATTCTAGGTCTAACATATGACAAGTATTGTAATTAAAGGGTAAAAGGAGTATTTGAAAATTAAACAGTTAAGAAAATGTCAAATGAACGAAAAAAAAGAAAGAAAAAGGGTTAAACGAATGAAAAAAAGAGAGATAAAGAGCGTGAGAATGAAATTTGTAAAAAAATAGTAAAAAAATAGTAAAAAATAGTTTAATTTATTTAAATCATGACATCAGATACACAAGATTCAAGATTCGTGTAATATGATGATAATCAATTTATTTAAAGTCACGTGTTATATGATGGGTGGATACGTATATCCACCGGTAAATTTATAATGTATTGTAAAATTTAAATCTAATATTATTTAATACAGTCAACCCTTGTTATAACGAACCCTAGGGTCCAGACTCCAGACTTCAACTTCGCTATAAGGTTATAGCGAAGAATTTAAGAGATTTGATTGGTTAATTTGTTATAGCGAGGGGAAATTTATTATAGTTGTCTGAAAAATTCACTATATCAAGGGTTTGCTATATCAAGGTTTGACTGTATAAGGCTATGGTCATTCTGGTCCGGATAATAATATTGTTATTTGCGCCACATCATACTATTATTAAGCACGCCCGTACAATAACGTACAATTAATGGTACTTAATGTTAAGCTTTTGTAACATTCAAATTTATTATTAATTTAAGATTACTAATAAGTCCATAAATCCATGTCCTGTTAATAATAGTATTATAAAAATGAATAATACTAGAATTTATTTTAATAATGAATTAGTATTGTTAAAAGAGTTGGAATTAAGTTATTATATATATCCAGATTGTATCAGATATTCAGATTGGGTAGCCCAGTTGGGCCAGATGTTTAAAGATGATTGAAAAATTGAATAACTTCATTAATGTTATTTCATTTGAAATTGAAATAACTACTATTGATTTGTTTCGCCAAGTTGAATAATCACTTATACGTTTTTGCTATAGTAAATCACTATAGAAATAATCATTTTTTTTTATTATTGATCAACAAATCATCTGATCGCACTAATTCAAAAGGATACATGATCAATTGATCAATTTACTGTACATAAATGGCCAAAAAATTCTTTAAGCGGAATATAGTTTCTTTCTTGAAGAAATAATATTTCACTTACCATGAATTATTTTCCAAATATGATGGAAATGTTCATCCAAATGAATGGATAAATGATATAAAAAATATTATAGTATTTGGGAAGATAATTATGGAGGATTTTTAAATACTGCCAACAGAATTAATGACCTTGAAAAGCTTCGTGATGTACTTAAATAAGATATTACCCCTATAAAAAAATTGGATACGTTTTTTATAAAGTTTTTATACGATTTTTTTTCCTTAGAAATAACGTATCATAATAGGATACGGAAAAATGCACAATTCCGTATCACTAAAAATATGGTTTGGATACGGAATTTGCACGGGATTTATATGGAATTTACATGATTTGATCACTGATTTTATCACGAAATTTATACGATTTGGTCACTGAATTTACTATTTGTATTACAGTTTACTATAATTGTATTTACATAAATCTAATTTCACTTTATTAAATTAAATAAAAAATAAAAAATAAACAAAGTACAAATACATTATGAAAATTCCCTCCTTATTAAAACCACCTATTGCAACCAAAATTATCTATAAGTTCAGGTTCATTTGGAGTCAAACAACCTAAAAGAACAAAAAAAAGATTGGAAACAAAACCCCCCCTCATATAGTATCTGCAATCGTCTAAGTCACCAAAGGTCAGCATTCCTACAAAAAAAGAAAGAGAACTCCAGAATGTCTTACCTACATAAAAGAAAAGAATTATGAGGCGTCTAATGAAAAAGAAACCAAAACAACAAAATAAATCCAAAACTGACCTACAAAAAAAGAAGACTCTGAAGCAACAAAACTGAAACAACCTACAAAAAGAAAAGAATTTGAACCCAACTTACAAAAAAACAAGAAAATTTGAACTGACCTAAAAAAAGAAAAAAATTCTGAATCATCCTACAAAAAGAAAAGGACTCCCAAACTGATCTACAAAAAAGAAAAAAGAAACTGAATATTCTCACAAAAAAAATCTGCTGGCCTATGAAATTAAATATAAATAAAGAAGAAAGGGGAATAAAGAATAAACCAAAAAAAAATATTTTTTTAAAAAGAGGGGTAACGAAGTTAGGAAAGTTAAAAAAAAATTTTTTTTTAAAGGGAGGACGTCAAAGTTAGAAAAATAAAAATTTTTTTATAAAGAGGAAATAGAAATAGAAAGAAGAAATTTTAATAAAAGAAAAAATTTTTTTTTAAGGGAGTGACGAAAAAAAATTTTTTCTCAAAGGAGAGTGACGAAAAAAAAATTTTTTTTAAAGTGAGATACGAAAAAAAAAATTATTTTTAAAAGGGGGTGATGAAGAAAGAAGAAAATTTTAGAAAAAATAACAAAAATAAGACAAGAGAAAGAGAAAGGAAAGGAAAGACAGAAAGGAAGATCGAAGGTTTATATAAAAAACAAAAAACAAAACAATAAACAATCATGTGATCTCGTGTTATGATACGGAATTTTTGTAAGATTATCTTCTAAAAATATTAAGTTTAAAAATTCCGTATACATTCCGCATGATTAATTTTTTCCGTATACATTTCTTATACATTAGTTTTTTTAAAAAATGTTCAAAAATGAATTGCTTATTAAATAAACGGAATTTGTATACGGAATCTATAGAAACGCACATAAAGTGTATACAAAACGTATCCTTTCCGTATACATATTTCTTATAGGGTACTTTTACAGCATTTAAAATTTAAATAAAAGGAAATTACAATCAATAAATATAGAGATGGTGGCGATACTTTGAAATTTTTTACAGATTTTCATATACTTTGTTATAATTCAGAAATTAATGATATAGAAGAACAAAAAAAATATTTTGTTAAAGCTCTAAATGATTATTCATCATTTTTTAACTGAATTTGGTAGAAGAATGAAAAATATTAATTCCATAAATGAACTAATTTAAGAATTTGAGGAAATGTTACGGATGAATCAAATATAATTAGACATGGATCTACTGTTGCGTTAAAACATGTTGCTACAGGAAAATATTTATCTTCAATTAGAGATTTACACTATACAACTGAAAGCAAAATCAATTAGTATATTTTTGTTTTATATATAACTTAATAATTTTTTAATATTAAATTAAATATCAATAATATGATATTCAATCATTTATAGGTTTTTACTGGTAGAATCAATACTAGATTCAAGTGTTTTATGGAATATATATAATATTAATAATAAATTTGATTATATAAATTCTGATATAAGCTTATGAGATAAAATTTCTGTGTTATCTTGGAGTTTAAAATCATAACTTTCAATTTGAATACTACAAGCAAGTAATTATACAGAAGGTAATTAAATGATTATATAATTGAAGATGAGAGAAAATTCAACACTTATTTTTTTATAGTAAGTTGTGGTAGAAATGATTTTATTTGGAATTTAAAACACAGTAAATTAGAAAATTATGAAAGATATTTAATAATTAAAATCAAATGATATTGTTAATCTTAGTATTGAGAAATCATGTGTAATTAATGGTCGAGTTGAATTTTTTATGTAATCAATGATGTTCAATTTACTATCGGAAATGGTACTTTTCAAGAAGTTGTTTGTCATAATGAAAGATTAGGAGGAATTGATGAGGTAAGAAAAAAGACTTTATATTAATTTTTTAATAAAAATAACTAAACTTCCTTTTTTTAGTGGTGTAATGAGCAGTTTAAGGTGACTTTGAATTTACATTTATACAATTTTCTTTAGTAAATTTTATGAATTTAATTTACATTCAAATCAGAAGAATTTACACCTATTAATTTATAACTTAGTAGATATTAAGCGTTATTTTTCTAACACTAAACTTTAAAAAAATGTCAAATCAGACATTATTATATGCAAATACATATGTATCAAAAAGATAACTTTCATACAAAAGCCTGTTGTATGCATTTATGTTTCATTCGATATATTTAATAAAGGTTCATGTGATGAAATTTTATTACTTTATTCTCAATCAAATGAAAGTAATAGTTATCATACTACTTATTTTTAATATTTTTGAATGAAAAAAATATATCTAAAAAAATCAGACTCTGACATTTTTATTTGAATAATGAATAACTTTATTATTAATCTAAGAAACTCTTATTTACATTAAATTTACATATAAAAAATTTTGTCTATATAAAATGTTTTGAAATTTTAAATCTTTATTTTGCATAAATTCTGGCCAAAATTGTAATTTTTATTCAGAATTAAATGAATTAAATGTAACTAGTTTCATTAGTGGTAATAGTAAGCTTTTATAATGTCCGAGATTTATTATTAATTTCTAGATACCAATAATAAATCCATAGATCCATATTCAGATAATAATAGAATTGTAATGTTTGTAATGGATAATATTTAATTCATTATGGTATGGATTAATTCATTATATCTTTCAATTATAATTCAATTGAAACTGAGTTTTCGGTGACCTATCCTGGACTGAAAAAAACACTGTTCAAGAAATGACCTTGGTCATTCGACCATTTAAAGGATTTTTGTCATCATTTATTATTCATAGTCATCTGTCATTTTAAGTCATTTGCTATTTGACTTATTATTTGTCATTTGAATTATTTGTCATTTTAAGTCATTTGGCAAACACTGACATCTGATCATGCTAGGTCGAAATTGGTGATAAATAAATTAGATGCAAAAACTTGATAATGATAATCAATTACTTTTGGGTGTGTCTTAAAATTTTTTTGGATCCAAATTTATAATTTCTTTACTAAAGAAATAGACTTCATTGATAATGAATTATTTTCCAAAATATGATGGAAACATTCATCCAGATGAATGGATAAATGATATAATCAAATATTATAATATGTGGGAAGGTAGTTATGGAGGATTTTTAATTACTGTAAAATCATTAATTAATCCCAATATTATACTTCCAACCGAAATTAATGACCTTGTAAAACTTCGTGATGCACTTAAAAAAGATATTACTTTTACAACATTTAAAAATTTAAATAAAAGAAAATTACAATCATTAGAATATAAATCTGAAAGAGATGGCGGTGATACTTTGAAATTTTTAACAGATTTTCGTAACCTTTGTTATAATTCAGAAATTAATGATATAGAAGAACAAAAGAAATATTTTATTAAAGCTCTTAGTAATTATTACTATTTTTTGTCTAATTTTGGTAAAAGAATGAATAATATCAGTTCAATGAATGAATTAATTAAAGAATTCGAAGAAATTGTTATGGATGAATCAAATACAATTAGAAGTGGATCCATTGTTGCATTAAAGCATGTTGCAACAGGAAAATATTTAACTTCAATTGAAGGTTTATATTATGCAACTGGAAGCAAAAATCAATTAGTAAATTTTATTTTATATTTAACTTTTAATGATTTTTTTAACACTAAATTAAATATGATTAACATGATATTCAATCATTTTATAGGTTTCTATGGGAAGTTCAATACTAGATTCAAATGCTTTATGGAAAATATACAATTGTGATAATAATAATAATAATGGTTTTATAAAAACTAACTTATGTTTAGAACATAAAATTTCTAAATATTGTCTTGGAATTTGTCATCAGATTGTAATTCATCAAAATCATCAATCCCAATATCAAAATCAGTATCAATACCACAAATCTCCATCAAGTAATCATACAGAAGGTAATCAAAATGAATTATTTATTTAAAACAATAAGTAAGGATAAAGGAAAATTTTAACACTTATTTTACATAGTAAATTGTAACAATGGAAGTGAGACAATTTGGAAGATTTGTTATGATAGTGGATTAGAAAATTATGAAGGATATTTAAAATCAAATGATATTGTTAATCTTAGTATCATTAAGAAAAGATATGGAACTCAAGATGGTCAAGTTGAATTTCTATGTAGTCATGATGCTCAATTTACTATCGGAAGTGATACTTTTCAAGAGGTTTTTTGTAATGAAAGATTAGGAGAAAATGATGAGGTAAGTAGATTTTAAAATTAATTTTTTTAAAAAAAATTTAAAAATTTTCTTGTAAAAATAACTAAGAAACCATTTTTTTAGTGGTGCGTTGAACTTATTAAACAGGCTTAAAGTGGGTTTGAATTTGCATTTATAAAATTCACCTTTCTTTGTTTTATTCAATAAATTTCTTTTATATATTGTTAATTTTATATCTTGGATATCAAACACTTTTTTTCTAGTAAAGAATATCAAGTTGGATATCAATTTATATTAATAGTAAATACATGTGTCTAAAAATTAACTTAAGTAATATGACAATATGTTATATACATTTATGTTAACGTAGTATTATTCGTGTATGAGGCCATAAATTTGTTCTCTTGTTTTGCTGGCATCTGCGCATATTTTTTGCCTTGATCTACTCGTCTTTAAGAGAGTCTCCTATATTGTTTTCCGATATTTTAATGCTCTGGCAAAACCGTTTAAGGGATAAAATCAAGGGTACAAAATTGCGATTACATGATTCACTATTAGACATTAGATGCTTATGCTGTTATTCATGGCTTTTTTTAAAAAGACAGAGTCATAGGACGGAGGAAAACCAAAATGATCAAAAGGCTTGTCAAATTCATCTGGTAGTATGACAAATAATCTGTTAACCACTACGGTATAGGGAAAATTATATCCATTTTATGATCTATCTTCTGCGGTCGTCTCCACTTAAAAGCATTTTTTGTATTTCTTCGAAAAAAGACGGCTGTATTGTAAATATATGCGAAAATCAATGACATACATAAGCACATCACACAGAACTAACGATTTTTGAAAGGAATATCCGATGTGATCAACACCTAGAACTAGCTGGATCAGGAACTATTCTTACGACGGTGGACATAACTGCGGTTAGTCACATGGACAAGCATCGAACGTGTCAGCAACTGATACATAAACATTCTAAAATACTGTTCAGGGTTCACGATGCTTTAATATATACAAACTTGGATTTATTGCTTGAAAGCAGAGGATAATTCGGTAGATATGGCCAAATGATTTTGTTTTATCAAAGTCTTTTATCTCCGAAGGGGGGTTAAATAATTCCTGCTTAAGTTTATCTGTCCCTTTCTTCTGTCTTTTCTCTTCATTAATCCTCTCCTCATCCTCGGTTGACTTGGTATTTGCGTTATTGGGTGCGGAGAATCCTGAGGGCGTCACATCAACAGCTGATTCCTCTAACTTCGCTTCCTTAACATTCTGGGAAACCGAGGGCATCTCCTTTGACCAGGAAAGACACTACTTCCTCATTCCCTGTAGAACTGGCGTTATTGAACGCGGAACCCCTTCAAGCGATACACTTTCGTGTCAACAGCTGATTCCTCCGTCTTCACTTGCGGTTGTTCATCCACTACCTCAGAACCCTGATCCACTTTCACGAGTCTGTTCTCAAATTCTGTATTTTTTCGCTCTTGTTTCTCAACACTAGGCTTTTGAAATTCACTACCTCGCTTTTAAGATCGAAATTCTCAGCCACAAGCTCAATGTTACGCTGTCTTGATACTTCAAGATCGGATGGGTTAGCTGACATGGTGAAAATTTATACATGAGAGAGTATTGCAGCAAATGCAAGAAGTCTCGCTCTATTAATACACGAAAAAATAAATACAGTGGTTCGGGATTCTGCCCGCTATACATGGTATCTATGCTAATATACACGATTACTCTCGTTTTTCGAAATATTCCTTTACCCATTGCCTTTTCAATGCTGGCTCCTTCTCAACGTCTACCCTATCCTTCAGTAACCCAACAATGACCGAGATCACCCCTTCACATTTTTTCGTAATTCGGCTTCGTTTTCTAGCGTTGGCCTTGGTGAGACTAACGTGGTATTCGATTTCACTCGTGCATGAAATTCCTTCCGTGATTTAGAGGAGAAAGTACCATTCCGTAGCCGTGGTGATGATTCCATAACTAATAAAGATAGTCGTAATCCTTTCCGAAAGCGCCTTTTGTTGGTTTGGTAGTCGCTCTCACATTGTACAACATTCTGTTAACGGAAAAAAATTAGTGAAACAGGTCTTTTTCATCTCTGGAATAAAAAAGGTTTACTAACCTGTGCAAACCCATGGCTATTTGGTGTTGCTTCCCCTCCGTGATGCAAATTAGTTCCTCGAGCGCCTTGATTGCGTAATCCACATGGCCTCCCGACAACTTCGAGTTGAGGATTTAGCGTGATTTCTTTCCCAGCGAGATTTTTGACAATATGAATGCACGCGTGGAAGATAGACGAAATATACAGTATTCATAGTAGATAGCCTCGTTGCTCTCAACGACTATCCCATATTTCCTAGCCTGAGTTTTACTATCTCAAAAAAGAAATAAATAAAATAACAAAATTTTTCTAAACAATCACTAAATTTATCTTAAAATAGTAATTGTAATGATATTCAATATGTATATTTCATTTATAAATAAAGATCTCAATTTTGAAGAAAATAAAAAAAAATAAAAGAAAGAAAAATAGAATAATTAACTATTTAAATTTATGGATGATTTTTTTGAATGGCTCTCTCCTTAATACAGTGCTGCAAAACCTCGTCGTCATCATTGGGTGGGTTTCTTCGACGTGAGAAAATAACGGGTTAGTAAAACATATTATCAACTGAAGTTAACAAGCGGAGGGGAAAACTTACTTGGAACAAATTGCAGTATGTATGTTATTCGTTCATCTTTGACTCCATACTTGCGTAGCACCTCACTCAAGTCTTTCTTGGTCTTGTACGAGGAGAATGGGCGCAGCCTTTTCTCCTTACAGTCCTTGGCGAACTTTGCGAGTCTTTTCGCAGGTCCACCAGGCATTCTTTACCTTTCAAGCTCTTCCTGGGCCAAGTCGAGAAAGTTCTGGCCATTAACCTCTTGCGTTTCTAAAATTTCGGGAGTCTTCCCAGGTTTTTCTTACACAAGAAGTCTATAAGTTCGGTCGTTTTATTCTTTTTAATTTCGTGAGCGAGTCATTTACAGTAGCAGTAGCGGTAGTGGAGTATTTATTTTCGGATAAAAATAATGTGTTACGTTCGGAGTGAGACCGATATGGAATTAAAATATTCTGAGAAAAGGGATATATGATTTTATGTCGCACAGCAAGTCAGGTGACATTACGCAATTATACGTGACTTGCAGGCCTAAATTATTGATTTTGGGGCGCAGTTATATTTAGTTTAAGTGTTAAAATTTTAAGTATTTTAATTTATTATACATCATTAATCAAATAGTACCGCAGTCCCCTAGATAAATAAATCATTCACGTCATTTCGGACGCAGTAAATTTAGTTTAGAGGAGTAATTTAGAATTTTACTAATTGGTTCTTTAATTTTTTTTTAAACATATTACTTGTTCAGTGAAATGTTAGATTTAGAAATTACTTTCTTTCTTGAATTTTTCGTTTTCATATTATTTTTATTTTCTTAATTTTATTGCATATAATAAAAACTTATTTTATAAAATCAATGTGGCAAACGTTTTTACGACGGAGTTTATACCTACAATACATATAAATTACGAATAGCTTGCACATGATACGAAAAATTATTCTTCTGTTAGAGCCTTAGAGGCCCTATAAAAAAATTGGGATACGTTTTTTATAAAGTTTTTATACGATTTTTTTCCTTAGAAATAACGTATCATAATAGGATACGGAAAAATGCACAATTCCGTATCACTAAAAATATGGTTTGGATACGGAATTTGCACGGAATTCATATGGAATTTACATGATTTGATCACTGATTTTATCACGAAATTTATACGATTTGGTCACTGAATTTACTATTTGTATTACAGTTTACTATAATTATATTTACATAAATCTAATTTTACTTTATTAAATTAAATAAAAAATAAAAAATAAACAAAATACAAATACATTATGAAAATTCCCTCCTTATTAAAACCACCTATTGCAACCAAAATTATCTATAAGTTCAGGTTCATTTGGAGTCAAACAACAAAAAAAGAAACATAAGAATGTCTAGCTTAATTGGAAACAACCCCCCCCTTCATATAGTATCTGCAATCGTCCAAGTCACCAAAGGTCAGCATTCCTACAAAAAAAGAAAGAGAACTCCAGAATGTCTGACCTACATAAATGAAAAGAATTATGAAGCATCTGATGAAAAAGAAACCAAAACAACAAAATGAATCCAAAACTGACCTACAAAAAAAGAAGACTCTGAAGCAACAAACTGAAACAACCTACAAAAAGAAAAGAATCTGAACCCAACTTACAAAAAAAAAAAAAGAAAATTTGAACTGACCTAAAAAAAGAAAAAAAATCCTAAACAATCCTACAAAAAGGAAAGGACTCCCAAACTGATCTACAAAAAAGAAAAAAGAAACTGAATCTTCTCACAAAAAAAAATCTGCTGGCCTATGAAATAAAAAAAGGGATATATATAAATAAAAAAGAAAGGGGAATAAAGAATAAATCAAAAAAAATATTTTTTTAAAAAGAGGGTAACGAAGTTAGGAAAGTTAAAAAAAATTTTTTTTTTAAAGGGAGGACGTCAAAGTTAGAAAAATAAAAAATTTTTTATAAAGAGGAAATAGAAATAGAAAGAAGAAAATTTTTTTTAAAAAAAAAGAAGAGTGGGAATAGTGGGAATAAAAGAATAAAATCAAAAAAAATTTTTTTTTTAAGGGAGTGACAAAAAAAAAAATTTTTAAAGTGAGGTACGAAAAAAAAAATTTTTTTTTAAAAGGGGGGTGACGAAAAAAGAAGAAAAATTTAGAAAAAAAAACAAAAATAAGACAAGAGAAAAGAGAAGGAAGGGAAAGACAGAAAGGAAGATCGGAAGATCAAACTCATCAAAGTAAGGGTTTATATAAAAACAAAAAACGTATCATAACAAAACAATAAACAATCACGTGATCTCGTGTTATGTTACGAGATTTTTGTAAAATTATTTTCTAAAAATATTAAGTTTAAAAATTCCGTATACATTCCGTATGATTAATTTTTTCCGTATACATTTCGTATACATTAGTTTTTTTAAAAAATGTTCAAAAATGAATTGCTTATTAAATATACGGAATTTGTATACGGAATCTATAGAAACGTACATAAAATGTATACAAAACGTTTCCTTTCCGTATACATATTTCTTATAGGGAGGGTATACGACAATATGGAAGTAGTCTGCTGGAGGATCCCCATTAAAATAATCGGAAATTAAGACTTGCGATTGCATGCGCCTTTCATCAACGCTTCCAGGATGAATTTGACGAATGTCTAGAGGGATATAATTAAACGACGCTCCCAAGTTGTTTTGAATTACGGCTTCAAGTGCGTTAACTGTTTGTCCTCTAGGAACGATAAGGTAGTTGAGATTAATAGTATCAGACATCTTGCTTTCCTAAATCAAGATCCATGGTGAGAAATTGCTTCGCTCCATTAAATCACCGTAGGTAACTTTTGTCATATACGCACCTTAATTATTTCGCGGGAAGGTTGACTCAACTTCATCCCAGTTCTTACACACTTTATATCTTGTTTCTGGGGGTCCGCAGAATAAAAACCCACAATTATTTGACTAACAAGTATATTTTACCAACATCTAGATTACCAATGATCATTTGCTGACAAATATATTTACTCCTTTTTTTGAATTGGACATGGGAAAATAATCTAAAGCATATGTCAATTACCAATTGAGAAATTCAAATTTACTTATACAATAAACAATATTTATATTGTACTAAAATAATTATGTAATTTAGAAGAGTAATTGAGTAATTGATATTTATACATCTGATCACTGATTATCAAAACTTATTGGATTGTATAACACAATTCAAATACTACTTAATATAGAGAAGTTACTATTTTATTTAAAGTATTTAAGCATTTGAAATGTTACTTTTTAAATAAAACCACAAAGCCACAATTTAATTTTTTATAAAGTTATTTCGTATGTAGTCAATAAAAAATTTTTTCTTATTCTTTTTCATGTTTATAATTTAATTAATAAAAAATATTATTTGTGAAGCTGTTCTTTCTACTCATAATAAAGTTAAACTTATGTTTATAGTTAAAAATAAAAATAGAAAAAATTTTATATTATTTGTGATAGAAAATGAAACATATTGGAATGCCATGGAAGAACCACTACTAAATTAATTAAATCAACATTATCTATGCTGCTGAAGCCAGTTATTAATTTAATAAAAGAATGATACAACAAACTAATGAATAATCTGTACAAGTCATTCAAGCTATTATTGCAAGTAGTTTACATGAAACTATACTTGGCATTATGTGACGCATTTCGCCAAACAGTTAAATGAGTTCAGCATGTTGATATCCCTACAGAGTTGGAAAGTCTTACCATTCTTGAAAATATGCGAGTAACTTTAAATGGATTGGAGACTTTAGGTAGATAAAAGAGTTTAAAGTATCTGTTGAGTGTTCTAGATTATAGACGAAATGTACAAGACAGTTCCAACGATCTTCAAACAATCATGCACAATTCATAGACGTATTGATGGGGATGATAGGGATGGAAACTCACAGATTATGTCACTGGTATTTGCATTAATGTCCAGCAAGTCTAAAGAATGCTATAGAACATTATTTTGGGATTTAATTGACTTTAGTGATGAAAATAATATTTATTTATACCTACAGTTTGTTTCAACTGACTTTGAACAAGCTGTAATAAATGCCATTCGTCGGAATCTCAAGAACTGCAAAATAAGGATTGCCATTTCCACCTATCACAAAATATATATCATAAAGTACAGGCTTTTGGTCTCATTATTCCTTATGGGACTGATGGAAACTTTAGTTTATTAATTCGACATATTTCTGCACTTGCTTTTTTACCTCACAATGAAATTCCTGCAGTTTTAATGAGTTAAAAACTTATACACCAGCAGAAGCAAGTAAAATTATAGATTGGTTTGACAATTATTATGTTTATGGGAAAATAAGTTACACATTAAGAAATGGAAATATAGTTCGATCTGAACCACTATTTCCACCTTCACTTTGGTCTGTCACTGATAATATTGAACATATTTTTTCACAGAATCAAAATAATGTGGAGGTTTGCCATAGAAGACGGGAAACATTAGTAGGACACGCACATCATGTAGGTGTATTCAAAATTATAAAGGAACTACAAAATGAGCAAAAACAAGTATATAGAAACAATTTTGCAAAGGCACCACGATCTTCACAAAGAAAACAAAACTATGAACACGAAGATCGTATATAAACAGTGTATAATGATCGTGAAAATAGAGAACTCGTGGATTATCTTCAAGGAATTGCTCACAATCTTTCATAATTTGTAAAATTCTAGTTTCGTTAGATGAATGATATAATTAAACACGTAAAATTTCCTGTCCTAACTATTACATTCAAATATAATATCGATAGCTACAATAAATAAAAATATAAACAAAATTAAACATCGTTACTTTTATCAGATTTTTTATCGGATAATTAAAGCACAATAAGATAAATACCATAATAACAACATGCAAATAAAAAACTATAGTTATTGATATGCCAGGAATTATCCATAATAATAATAGATTTGCAGCTCTAATTTAACAAGCTTTACGTGTATAAGACTATTAAGAGAAAAATAATGTTAATATTAATATTATACAGATGAAAGAACACCTTTGAAATAAGGAGATCGAGCACGTAAAATTACTGAATGTGCACGAAATTCTTTCGTATTGTTATTCTTGCTTACTTGAATAATAACATTATAATCATCAGTATCATTTAATATTAAGGAAAGGTCTTTCGAGACAAATACGTGTAGTAAAGGTCCACAGTCCTCCCGCCAAAATTATTTAGCAAGTTTTAAAGTATTTCGGTAAACATTTATTCTTGTATTTTTATATAAATGTTTTGTTTTAAGTTTATCGATAAACTAATATCATATTTTATGAATTTTTCTTTATTAAATAGAGACTCGTATTATCAAGATTATATTATATATATAATTACTATATTATGAATACATGTTGAGAAAAATAGAGAAACTATAATTGTAGACTAACGTTATTTTTATACATCCTATGTTAAAAATTGTATAAGGATGCGAAAGTAGTATTGAAAAATCAAAAAATATTACCATCTAATAATGTAACGATTTTTTAAATAATTTTTTAAATAACTGTTTTTGATGATAAAAATGTTTTGAAAAATAAGAGTTTAGAATCGTAGCTAATTTAGCTAATTTTGTTATAGTAAATTTCTGTACAGTAATGTGACCCGTTGCATCTCTAAAATTTCTAATATGAGATAAAAAAATTTGTATAAGCTCACCTATTTTTTTTTTAAAAAAAAAATAACACCTCATTTATGTGAATAAATGAATAATAAATCCGATTTTTTGTCCGGGAAGTTTGGAATTTATCGTCACGTGGGTCATACTCTGATTGGATCAATCGCTAAATATATGAAACTTGCTAAACTTGCTTCAGTTTCCTGGTGTAAATATAACAATTTTAATAATATAATAGAATTAACTTATGACAGGCTGACTAGCCTGACTTTCCGACTTTTAACAGATTATCTAAAAACGCAAGCTGTTTTCGATAACTAGTACAATAACTATTGATAATCAATTAATCAACGCGTTTTGTAAATAAATTATGCAATTATAACGCCAACGCCAACTTTCATATGCTTAACCAATCAGAATTTGAGGATAATACAAATTATCTAAAAACGCGAGATATTTTCGATAACTAGTACAATCACTATTGATAATCAATTAATCAACGCGTTTTGTAAATAATTATGCAATTATAACGCCAATAAGCTTATCCAATCAGAATTTGAGGATAATACAATATATATAACCTATCTATGCGAAAATTAAAAATCTCAAGCCTTTTTTATTTATTTGCTGGCAATATAAAAAAAATGGCTTATCTTCGTACTATTCTTCCGCTTTATTACAACCCAGGCCTTTCACCATGCAGCAGGTCTGTATGGTTCTTTACTGGGTTTCTTTTCGGTACTTTGCTTGTTTTGGCCTTTGGAAGGCCATCACTTTTTTATGATTTCTTTAATTTTCTTTTTACTCTTTTTAGTTTAGTTCTAGATTTTTATAGATCAGAAACTGGACAACGAATAGTTATTTATATCAAGAAATTATACAATAACTATTCGGACTTCTGCTCTATAAGGAACTTGAAAGAACTAATGGAAAGGGGAAATCACATGGTACCTTCCCTTTTCATTTGGATTTTTCAAGAATATCAAGAATATCCTGAGTCAGCTGGACGTTTTTTCAGAAGGTTTAATCTGATTGCACTTAATTTGATGTATAATAAAACATCAGATTACCTTTTGGATTGTGTATGTACTAATTTTAATATTTATATTTAAAATTAGCTAATCTATTAAATTCATATATTTGCTTTTATTGTTATAGGCAGCTGATTTCTTACTTCCTAACTGGATATTCCTTAAAGACTGGATGAAGGGTATGACTAAAAAAGCATTGATTTATGTATATACTAAATTTATTATTCCCCGCATTTTTTCTTCTAGGTTACCAAATATTTTTAGAAAGCATAGATTAACTCCCGAGGATATGGTTTAAATGGATCCTTTTCTTAATAGAGCAGAATTGTCCAGTTTCTGATAACTATTTTTTATTTTATTTTGCCTATTATTCGTTTGATACCTGGCTTACGATTGGGGCAGCATCCAGGAAATATTTAATTTGTAATGATGTTAAGGAATGTATTATTTATTATTGTATTTCGAAGGATTAGGGGTTGGACACTTCAAATTTTGATTTTTGGAAGTGACAGAGTATGGCGAGAGTAGGGGCCATATTCAATAGTTTTTGTATTAATAAACACAGGTAATTTTGCAATGTATGAATTAAATTTTTCGGTTTTTGTAAGTGTATTAAAAATGTTCAATTATTTTTGAGTGATCAAAAAAAAACTCATATGATATTGATTCAAATTATAAAGTTGAAATATACAATATAATTGAAGGTGAAGAAATCGCACAAATAAGTACCAATGCGTAATGAGCATCTATGAATATTTCTTTTGAGTGAAACATTAAAGGAATGAAGCTTAAACTTTTTTTGTAAACTCTATTTAAAGTGATAATAACTAAATACAGTACATAATGTTAATTACCGTTAAGACATTCAATTTATACATTTGCCATAATGACTTCTGAATGAAAACAATACATTTATTCTTAGAAGACGTGAAGTTTTTCATATACAGAAGTATTATGGGAGGATCTCACAATAGAAGCTTTTAAAGAAAATCCTATAATTTCCCTTCTTCGAAAAGAAAATTTGTAGTTTACTATATCAAAGTATGATACAATTTATAATTGAGAATATTTAAATTTCGATGTAACAATTTGTATGTTAATTTTCTTTAGTACTAATAATTTCTTAAATGGTTTCACCAAACTTTTTTTTACAAATAGTTATGGTTTCATTATGATTCTGATATTCTCACTAATGAAGGACCCAATTAAACCGATTATTATTAGCAAAAATATATAAGTATGTACCATATCCAATTTTTGTAAACAAGTTCATTTTATTTGTATGTTTATCTATATAGTACTGTATTTATTAGCAATCTTCATATATAATCGAAATTTTTCGCGCAGTTTTCGCTAAACTAAAAAAGAGAAAACAAATTTATGATTTTTTTCATTCAGTGATTATTATTGGCGTAAATATCGAGTGAAACAAAAAAAAATAAAATAAAATAAATAAAAATAAAAGTAAAGAAAATTGAAATAAATTGAAAAAGGAAGAAGCAGTAAGCATCGTGATTTTTTTTTTTAAAAAAAATTATAAAATTCAAAAGGATTTTTAGTAATTATGCTTAATATTTATTCTTTGGTTAGAAGGTTTTTTTTTTTAATTGAATATCTCGAGTACCGGGTACATTCGGTACCGCTAAAATTGATAGTTTCAAATTTCCATTGTTTAGTACATTAAGTATGGACTGATCTAAAATTAACAAACTAGCCTAAACAGGGCTAAACTCGTGCACTTCAACCAATCGGATTTCGAAATTACAAGAAATAAAATTCCGAGAAAATAAAATATTAAATATTCATTACTATATATCATTGAAAAAAGAAGATAATCGAAAATTCCTTTGTCTCTCTTTTTTTAAACAATCAATTAAAATTAACAATTTTGTAATATTTTGGTAAACATTTATATCCAAGTTTTTCATTATAATATTTCTTTAATAATACTATAAGAATTGCACAGGACTCTGAGCAATACATAAAAAGGTAACAGTGTGTTAGAATTCTTGAAGATAATCGTATAGCTAATGCCGATCTATGTATGGTCTCATTTTAACAATGTACTGATTATATTAAACGTCAATTTATTATTAACTGGTTAAATGACCGGGAATCTTCGTTTACTTATTTCTGTGCTGGGGAATCTCTAATTTTAGTTTAAAATAATTTAGAATAGTTAACCACACGTTATGTTTAATAAGTGACACGCTCGAATTACCATCGTAGCTTTTCCCTTGGGAAAAACCCTGTTATACCAACTCCTCATGAGTTATTACGGCTCCGATTTTCTGATCCGCCGAAGAGACATGATAATGTGAGTTACGTATTTATAGCGCTAGTTGTAAGATTAATCACGAAAATTCCTTATCGTAAACTCAAAATTGTGAACAAAAGGTCACTGGAATTTGACAAAATTAGAAAACAATATTCTTTATTTAATGAATAATAATAAAACGGTAATACAAAATTAAAATAATTCTATGAAATTTGTTTTCGTATCATATTACTTATGCGGTATAACTTTGCAAAAAACAAAAAAATAGTATCTCAGAATATTAAACAATATCGATTATGGTTCTTCAATAAGTTCAATACACCACTAAAAATAAAAGTAATAGAAAGTGATAATTTAATATCAATTAATAAATTAATAAATTAAAAGTATATAATGAAATGCTCATACATTATCATTTGCTCCTATGACTTTATCATGACAAATAACCTCGTAATAAATTTCGCCTCCTATAGTGACTTGATAATCATGACCACGTAAATATTCATATCGATCATTAAGTATTTCATTCTTAGTACTAAGAGTAATAATATCGTTTGGTTTTAAATATCCTTGATTATTTAAATCACAAAAATCAAATCTCCAATTATTATCGCTATAATTTTTCTTCATTATGTTACAACTCACTAAAAGAAAATTAATAATAATTTAATTTCTATAACCTTAATAAATTACGTGAATGTTTAACATTAATTACCTTCTAAGTGATTGGATGGAGAAGAATAATAATATTTTCTAGCACTATACTCATAATAATATCGCATCCCAAGAAACTTGTCAAATTTACCAAATCTTTGCTGCAAATTTATATAAGTGTCGGTAGTAGCGAAATCTTTATCAAACTTGATTATCCATAAAGAAGATCGATCAAGTTCTGAACCACCTAAATAGACCTAAAATAATGAGTTAATTCCAAAACTTTAAATTATATTAATAAAATAAATATAATATATACCATTTGAGATTTGCTTCCAGTTTCATAACGTAAATTTTCAATCGTACTCAAATATTTTCCCGTAGAAACATGTTTTAAAGCTACAACAGAACCATTTTTAATATTAGTGCTAAGAGCTGGTCCAATTAAAAGCTTATTAAATCTTAAAATAAGGTCACTTAAAGATTCAATATCATCTATAATATCTAAAAACTTCTTTCTAAGTGTGTATGGAAGTGTTTCAACAAAATATTCCTTTTGTTCTTTTAAATCATCAATTTCAGCATCACGACAAAGTTTACGAAAAGTTTCGATAAACTTTGATGTATCGCCTCCTATATTTTCACTTTTATATTTTAATACTTGTAATTTTCTTTTACTTGTATTTTTAAATACTGTGAAAGAAACTTCCGCTTTTAATGCGCTAACAAGTTCTGTTAAAGAAGTTACATCTTTGGGGACATGAATCGTAGAATCGATCATCATTTTTGCTAATTTGACATTGTCCTCTGTAATTTTTTTAAGAAAACAATACGCATTAAATTGTCTCAACCATTCATCTGGATGAATATTTCCATCATATACTTGGAGAAGCATTTTTTTTAAAGATACGGAGTTTGGAAAAAGAAAAAAAAAATTTCGATCGTCATCGTGATTTACTTATTTTATTATACTTGTTTATACAGGATTTTTTTTGATATTTATTAACTAAATAAATATAAATTAACGTGACAAAGATGATTGTGGCGTAACCACGATTTTGATTAAAATCTTCTACTAACCATAACCAGATTTGTAAACCAGTATTGTACGTGTAAATATTTACTCAATAAGTTCAATACACCACTAAAAAATTATTAGTACATTTAATTAGTAAATTGATAAGTTAAAAACATACTATATAATCAAATATATTCTTACATTATCATTTACACCTATTCCTTTATTATGACAAACGACTTCTTCATATACTTCTTTTCCAATATTGACTTGAAAATCATGACCACGCAAAAATTCATATCGATCTTTAACTATTTCATTCTTAATACTAAGAGTAATAATATCATTTGATTTTAAACATCCTTGATAATTTAAATCATTAGTATCAAATCTCCACTTGTTATCGTTATCGTTTTCCTTTATTACATTACAACTCACTAAAAAAAAATAATAATAATAAAATGTATTAATATATTGTTTTTTTTGATAAATTACTAGAATAATTAATTACCTTCTGTGTTTTGAGATGGAGATTTATAATAATTTTCTCTCCTCTTATAATAATTACTATAATCATATCGTATTCCAAGAAATTTATCAAATCGTTGTTGTAAAGTCACAAAAGTATCAATAGTAGCGTAATCTTTATCGAATTTAATTTTCCATAAGGAAGTATGATGAGGTTCTGTATCACCTAAAAAAACCTAAAAATAATAACAAAAAAAAAATAACAATAATAAATAAAATTACGGTAATACTAAAAAAATTATATTATATTAATATAATATACAGTATATACCATTTGAGATCCACTTCCAGTTTCATAACGTAAATTTTCAATCGTACTCAAGTATTTTCCTGTAGCAATATGTCTTAAAGCTACAATAGAACCATTTTTAATAAAAAAATTAGAAGTTGGTTCAATTAAAAGATTATTAAATCTTAAGAAAATATCACTTAAAGATTTAATATCATCTATTTTATCTAAAAACTTCTTTTTAAGAACGTATGGAAGTGTTTCAACAAAGTATTCCTTTTGTTCTCTTAAATCATCAATTTCAGCATCACGACAAAGTTTACGAAAAGTTTCGATAAACTTTGATGTATCACCTCCTATATTTTCACTTTTATATTTTAATACTTGTAATTTTCTTTTATTTGTATTTTTAAATACTGTGAAAGAAACTTCCACTTTTAATGCGCTAACAAGTTCTGTTAAAGAAGTTACATCTTTAGGGACATGAATTGTAGAATCAATCATCATTTTTGCTAATTTGACATTGTCCTCTGTAATTTTTTTAAGAAAACAATACGTATTAAATTGTCTCAACCATTCATCTGGATGAATATTTCCATCATATATCATTTGGAGAAGCATTTTTTTTAGTTTGGAAAAAGAAAAAAAAAATTTCGATCGTCATCGTGATTTAACTTATTTTATTATATTTTATTATACTTGTTTTATATTCATTAACTAAATAAATATAAATTAACGTGACAAAGATGATTGTGGCGTAACCACGATTTTGATTAAGACCTTGCACTAACCATAATCAGATTAGTCATATACCGCATATACCGTATAGGAAACCGGTAAAGAATGTATTGTACGTGTAAATAGGATTTACTCAATAAGTTCAATACACCACTAAAAAATTATTATTAGTAAATTGATAAATTAAAAGCATACTATATAATCAAAAATATTCTTACATTATCATTTACACCTGGTATTCCTTTATTATGACAAGCGACTTCTTTAAATACTTCTTTTCCAATATTGACTTGAAAATCATGACTACGTAAAAATTCATATCGATCATTAACTATTTCATTCATAATACTAAGAGTAATAATATCATTTGATTTTAAACATCCTTGATAATTTAAATCATTAGTATCAAATCTCCACTTGTTATTGTTATCGTTTTCCTTTATTACATTACAACTCACTAAATAATAATAATAATAATAATAAAATGTACTATTGATATATTGATTTTTTGATAAATTACTAGAATAATTAATTACCTTCTGTGTTTTGAGATGGAGACTTATGATAATTTTCTCTCCTCTTATAATAATTACTATAATTATACCGAAGTCCAAGAAATTTATCAAATCGTTGTTGTAAAGTCATAAATGTATCAATAGTAGCGTAATCTTTATCAAATTTAATTTTCCAAAAGGAAATACGAAGAGGTTCCGTATCACCTAAAAAAACCTAAAATAAAAAAAAAAATAACAATAATAAATAAAATTACGGTAATACTAAAAAAAAAAGAAATTATATTATATTAATATTATATATATAACCATTTGAGATTTACTTCCAGTTTCATAACGTAAATTTTCATTTGTACTCAAGTATTTTCCTGTAGCAACATGTCTTAAAGCTATAATAGAACCATTTTTAATAAAAATATTAAAAGTTGGTTCAATTAAAAGATTATTAAATCTTAGATAAAATAGATGATATTAAATCTTTAAATGATATTTTCTTAAGAATTTATTTTTAAGTACAAATGGAAGTTTTTCAATAAAAATTGTTTTTGTTCATCTAAATCAACAATTTCAGAATCACGACAAAGTTTACGAAAGGTATCAATAAACTTTGCTGTATCTCCTCCTACTTTTTCACTCTTATATTTTAATATTTGTAATTTTCTTTATTTGTATTTTTAAATATTGTAAAGGAAGCGTCGACTTATAACGCGCTAATGATTTCTGTTAAAGAAGTGAACGTTAATTGTGGAATCAATCATCATTTTCGCGAATTTGATATTGTCCTCTGTAATTTCTTTAAGAAAACAATACGTATTAAATTGTTTTAACCATTCATCAGGATGAATATTTCCAACGTATACTTGAAGAATCATTTTTATTAAGATACGAAACGTCGAGACGAGATTAATTGGAATTTGTAAAGACGGTAGATTTTTTTTTTATGGCTCTTTTGAGGAAAAAAGAAAATAGTTTTTATATATATACATTTTATTTCAGGATTTTGTGATATTTAATAAACATAAATGAACTGCATCCCTGCGGTTAATGTGATACAGTTTATGTGGCGTGACCGCATTATAATTAAACTCTAGTCTAACTATTCCATTCACAAGTGTTTTTGGAATAATTAATAAAAGCCTAAAACCATATCAGGTATGGGCGTAATGTCCCAATAAAATAAACAACAATAATTTGCACGTGTAAATCATGAGAAACTTTTTACTAGATAAAACTATATTTTTTGTTTATTTAAACAACAATAGGTTGTCATCATCACGTCGTCACGACGTCACGTATAACTATGAAGTGATGCTATAACTATAATTGCTATATTAAATCTTATGTATCAAAGATTTATTTCAAGTAGTGCTACTCGATAAGTTCAATACACCACTAAAAAAAAAAATGAAAAAAAGATATTTTAATTACATAGTGCCATAAAAATTTTTTAACAATAAACATACAGTACCTCATCAATTCCACCGATTCTATTTTCGTGAGCGAAAACTTCTTGATAATCATTATTATCAATTTTTAAAATATTTTCATGACTACGTAAAGTTAAATTTTTTACATTTGTATTCTTTCCAAATGAAATTTTTAAAAGAACATTATCTTTGGATTCTAAATAATTTCTTTCATTTTTACTATGTTGTAAAGTCCAATCGATAGTTAAACCTTCGTTACCACCACAAGCTAAGTTTAACGAAAAAGTATTATTGAGGAATCGATAATTAATGAAATAAATTAATAATAACTAACCTTTATAATCAGAATCAACAGATAAATAATTATTAGAAGATGACTTATGCTTCAAAGTAATAGAATTTTGAAATGTTATTAAATTTGTAATATTATTATTACTAATAATCCATAAAGCATCGTTATTTAGAATATTATCACCACAATAAACCTATAAAATAATTATTTCAATATATTAAATTAATATTATAAAACTGATAGAATGTATATATTATATACGTACCAAATTATAATTAGAATTTTGATATTTTTTATTACAACTAGATAAATATTTTCCTGTAGCAATATGTTTTAAAGCTACACAAGAATTATTTTTAATAATTCTTGAATAATTCAATAAAAAATCATCAAAATTTTTAATTAATTCATTCATAGAATTAGATTCTTTAATAATAAATGAATCAATTAAATTAATAGGTAATATTGATTGAATAAAATATTTTTTTTGTTCTTCAAAATCATTAATTTCAGCATCACGACAAAGTGATCGAAATTCTAAAATATATTTTGTCATATCATCATTTTTAATTTGAAATTTTAATAATTGTAATTTTCTTTTACTTGAATTTTTAAAAATTAAAAAAGAATTTTGTTGTTTTAATAAATTATTGAGTTCTTCTAATGAAGTTATATTATTCTCTAATATCATATTATTATTAATTATAATGGGGTCGATCATCGTTTTCGCAATTTGAAGAATATCATCATCTTTTACAATTTTTTTAAGAAAACAACATATTTGAATTTGTTTTATCCATTCATTTGGATGAATATTTCCATCGTATTTTGGAAGTTTCATTTTTTTTTAAAAAAAAGAAGTGAAACAAGTTAATCTTTGGTTCGGATCATTTATAAAAATGGTACCCTATTTATATGTGAAAATCCGGTATCATTACAAGTTAAGTGCTATGTTGTATCACGTGAGAGGTAAAAAAATACATGGCGGCGACGTCAACCTCGAGCTATGGCAAATTTGAGAAATAATATTTAGCTTTTCATGATTATTGACTGAAAAAATTTTGCATGATTCAAACATATCTTTGAGAGAAGTACCAACTACAAATAAGTCGTTAAATCAGAATGTCGGTATATATATATGTTGATAACACACTCAGGATACCGAAACGTTATAACTTAATGGTATTAAATTATAATGAGGGTTGACGCTTAAATCTTCTCTTACATGGCAGAACCATCATGGTAAGAATCCTCATATTGGGGTTGTTAGTATTTCCCTAATAAGGGTGACGTTAAATTCCTTAATTCCTATTCGTTTTCTTGATAAACTTTTTATGAATTTCCTTTTGCTAATTGATCGTTATAGTGACCCGTGTTACTCATACGTTGGTATTCTCTAATTTTATAGGGCAATATTTGATATACGCAATGTGTTGTTTGTCATTATGTTAATTTTATTAGTTTTTTTTTAAATGTGTTATTTTTTAATTTTACTTTATTTTTTATTTTGTTTTGCTTTATAATTTTTTAAATTGAATATTGTCTTTTTAAAAAAATATGCCAATTGGGATTTTTCATGGTTAAATAATAAATAATTTACATTTAAATTTTCAATGATCCTTTCGAGATGTTATTTTATTTTCTTGTTAGAAATAAGATGCTCAGATGGCAATGCGAAAATCTCATGATAAAAGAGATTATAATCCATTATTATAGTGGTAAATTTTTATTATTTCTAAGGATATAACGTTCTTCTCAATAACTACGTACTTGTGGCGCAGCAAAAGCTTGAGTTAATCTTTATAAAATTAATAGTTACAGTAATATAGTACTCGTGCCATAAATATGACAATTATTAACCATTGTCAATAGTATGTTTGAAAGTTCTGTTCATGATTTAATCTTCCAAAAGCTATAACTTGAAAATGATCGTTATCAAATATTTCTTAATGTGTTTTATGAAAGTAAAAAGGGGGATAGGATTAGAAAGTTAGGTGTATTGTATATTTTCTATTATGTCCATTTAGATTCACGAAGATTATTTGTCCATCCTTTATTTCTTTTGTTTATAAAATCCTCTTTATTACAAACTTTTCTAATTTATTAACATTTTCCAAGAAATTACGTCCATTTATATGTATTAAATTTTTATACTACCTGCTCACTTAACAAATATGATTCTTTTAGATTTATAATTATTCAAAATATAATTATTTGAATTATTTGACATTGTTAGTTAAATCATTAAAAAAGGTATAAGAGCAATTTGTGACGTATTAACACTAAATTGAAAAATTGAAATTTTAAGCTTGCTTTATAAGTTCAATACACCACTAAAAAAAAAGGTTTTTAATAATATTTATATAAAAGTTGATACTAAATACATAATAAATAACTTACTTCGTCATTTCCTCCTAATCTTTCATTATGACAAATAACTTCTTGAAATGCATCATTTCCAATAGTAAATTGAATATCATGACTACGTAAAAATTCGACTTGTCCATTTAAAGTATATTGACCATTATTATCGTACAATTTCTTAGTGCTAAGTTTAATAATATCATTTGATTTTAAATATCCTTGATGATTTTCTAATTTACTAAGTTTAAAATTCCAATTTGGTTGATTACCGCTACAGTTTACTAAAAAAGATATAATAATAAAAATAAATGAAATCTTTTGCTATTTTGATAGGTATAATTAAATTTTTATTACCTTCTGTATGTTTAGTTGATGGAGATTTGTGATATGAATAACGACAAGTCCAACTATCATATGAAATACTTGTTGCAAGAAGCATATTTGATTTGAAGTGTTGTAAATTTATAGAAGTCTTGTTATGAGTAGCTAGTAATTCTTCATCATGTAGAACTTTCCATAAGGAATCTGGATCAGGTTCTGAGCTTCCTACAAAAACCTAATTTGTTTTTAAATAAATTAAAATTCAATCTAATTTCATAACAAATATACGCCATAAAAACATACCAATTGAGACTTGCTTTCAGTTTCATAACATAAATTTTTAATTGAACTTAAATATTTTCCTGTAGCAACATGTTTTAATGCTACAACAGAATTATTCGTAATTAAATTTTCTTCATCAACAATAATATCTTCGAATTTTTTAATTAATTCATTAACTGAATTTACATTTTTCATTTTTTTAAAAAATTCGCTCGAAAAGAAATTATTCATTGGAAGTGACTTATAAAGATAATTCTTTTGTTCTTCTATATTATTAATTTCAGCATTATAACATAATTTGCGAAAATTTGAAATAAAATTTGACGTATTGCCACCTTTTCTTTCAGGAATATATTTTAATGTTTGTAAAATTCTTTTATTTGTATTTTTAAATATCGTAAAAGAAATATCTTCTTTAAGTGCGTTACAAAGTTCGTCAGTATCACGAATTTCAGTTGGGAGTTTGATAGTAGGATCTACTAATGATATAGCAATTCTCAAAAATTCTTTATAAGTAGTTTTCCAAATGTAATAAAATTTTTGAATATCTTTTATCCATTCATCTGGATGTATATTTCCATTATATTTCGGAAATTCCATATTGTTTTAATAATAAGAGAAAGTCATTAGAACGAAAATAAACTGCACTTCTCAATTTATATTAATGATCTACATCGTCATACAATCATTACGCCAAAATTTACGCCCATATATATTTACGTCACTTAAAAGATAGCTAAAATCTTACCTTTAAAAAATTTATTCCCAAATCGTTCTATGAACTTTAATACAACTAGCTTGTATCACTATTTGTTTAATAAATAAATTGATTTACTAATTTAAACTACCAAATACCGAATTTTAAAGAAAAATCGTAAGAATCAATTCTTTAAATGACGACAAGTAAAAAACCATTATTACAATTCAATCTAAGGTCTAAATATATAACTAACTTCGGAGAATATGGACTTCGATTCAAAAACCCTGAAGATCACACCAATCAGAAAGATCAATGGCAAAACGTGTATTTTTATGGTAAAACACCCATATCACTTTTGCTTCTTTTTTTCTCTGCCAACCTTTTTTCCTTATTTTTTTCCGCCATTAAAAAAAGTAATATTATAGTAGTAAGTTTGAAAGGTTTTATTTATATTTAACTTTTATACATAAAGATTATATATACCATAATTAGAAAATGATTATTATTCAAATAGTTTAATACATTTGGAAATTTATGAGTAGATTTCTTGATTTGAAAAAGCTTCTTTAATAATAAATTAAAATAATATATATAGCAATATGCAAATTTAATTATTTAAATTTTAAAATTCAATAAAATATTGATGGAAATTAATTCTACCAAATTTATAATATTATATGAATCTAAATTATAATATACCTATTAAATAATAAACTAAAAAAGTATTTAAATTTTTTCATATGAATAATCAGATACCATTTCCTCTACAGATCTCCATAAGATACGTCGAAAACCAATTACCAATATAATCCTTTTAATTTATTAGGATTTGATTCAGTTATTTTAATTCTTTTATCAAATATTCCTGAACTATAATAATCAATTGATTTCCCTTTTAAAATAATATTCATATATGATTTTAATTGATTAACTCCATTATTTAATATCTCTTCTAAGGTTATTTGTTTAGTTTCATTATGTTCTTTTGACCAATATGTATATGATCTTTTTAGTAAAACTTTTTCATCTTCTTTTTCAATAATTTTATCTAAATTTTCCAAATCATTTGTATTAAACCTCTTTTTTTGATTTTTTATTAACCCAACTAATGAAATGTATTTTAATTCTAAACTAATATTATTATTTCCTATTCCTTTTAAAATGAAAATATCTGAATATCCAAATCGACCAAATCCTTTTGATTTTGTACCATCCATTACTAATGATAATTCAGGAATATAATATTTTGATGGCAAAAGATTTTCAACAATTGCCTGAAGAACAGGCTCATTTGCAGAAGATAGTGATATTTGTGATCTTGTTGACAAAAATGTTTTTAAAATTTCAATAAAAGGTACAATATTATCTGCAATAAGATTTTCATATGCTGAAGCAATAAGAAGGGCATCATTCACAACTTGTCTATATACCAAATTATCTTTATTTTGTTCCAAAATTCGAATTTGTTTTATTACAAGTTCTAATAAATAATAAATAATTATAAAGAGTTAATAAATAATATACTATAAATACAGGAAAAGTAAAGAAAATATTATAGTTTACCAGAAGATAAATCAGTATCATTATCTCGTGCTCTTTTTAATTTTTCTTTTTTATTGACTTGAAAAATTATTTTTTCAATCCATATCTTATTAAAAGCTGATTCCAATGCTTCACCCAAAGTATACATTTCACTTCCTAATTTATTATATGTATAACAGTTACGAAATATAAGACGAATATCATTTTCAAATTCTTCTGTACTAGTATATTGATTATTTTCTAATTTTGAATTTATGGTAAATAAATCCATTGGATTTTTAATGATTTTTGAAATTTCATGTTCATCATATTTATAGAATGGATGAATATTAGACTTATTATCAAGTTCTTGAAGAATATCATGACAGAAATCATTAATATTAATGTTTTTGTGAAAATTTTTAATAGGAATTGAATTAATAGGAATTGAATTAGCAGGAATTTCAATGTTTTTTTGTGAATGAGATGAATCAGCAAGCACTATATTTTCTTTTTCTTTAAATTCCTTGATAATTTCTTGCCAAAATAATTTTAATGTTTTTGCATAACGTGACCGTTCTGTGTTTACCTGTTATAACAAAGAGGTTGTTAATAGTGTGCTAAAATTTTATTTAGGATAAAAGAAGGTACATAGCCAATTCCTCCTCCAGAATTAGCAGACTTATATCAACAACAAAGTAGGACACCTGAATTGAGAAACTTGAAACCAAGGTTGTCGAACCCAGTAATTCCCCTAAGAACAAGCCATTGGATCGCTTAGGGGTTACCCTACTTTGCAAAATAAAAAAAAAACACACCTTATCTTTTAAACCAGGAATATCTTTTCCTTCATGCAAAAAACAGCCAGCCCAATGATTATCAAGATTAATCCACTTTTTTAATGAAATTGAAGTAGTTGAAATAGTTGAAATAATAATAGTATCACGATAACTGTTTAAGAATCCCCAATATGATTTTGTTGTTTTATTGTTATTTGTTGTTTTATTGTTATTTTCTGTTAAATAAGAAATAATGGCTAGAAAGATTGAAAGATTTGATTAGTTGATAATATTGCAAATCAAATACAAATTCATAATAAGACTTACCACTTTTGCCAGGATAGTTTTTGTATGTATTCATATTTATTAATTTCAAGAATCTTTGCTTTGCTAAATAAATTAATAGATAATAAATTTAAAATCTATTAATTTGACAACAAATCTATGAGGAGGGTATAAATAAAAAAAAAATCTATTGTAGATATTATGACTTGGACTGACACATTAAAATATCAAAGTGTAAAAAATTTGATACATTATATTTATATTCTTTATCATATTGACATATTGACAAAGACCAACAAAATCTAAATCATTATTAGACATAATATTAAAGGATATTAATTCATGTTGTTTAGCAAATGACTCAACTTTTATCAGTCTGACCCATTTGTCATATTGATGCATGATAAATGTAAGTGTTACAAATAATGTATAATGTCTGACCATGTCATTGTATACAATTGACAGAGTAAGATCAAAGATTATCAGATTCTAATCATAAACTATGCTTAATTTTTTACTAATTTACCGAAAATAACAATAATTTCACCTGAGACGTGAGACGCGTCAAAGAGAAATTTTGTTGCAGTCACGCGTTTAAACTGGTATTAAAATTTATGTTTAAGCCCGATTAAATTTTTTATTACTATTATATTATTATTAGAAGAGTTTAACAACTAAGCCAGTAAGTGTTAATCAAGTTTCACCAACAATAATATTCTTAAATAAAAAGAAAAGGAAGGAAAGTGACTAATAAACTACAGAAAAACTCAAAACTTTGTTTTAAAGGATGACGTTCTTATTCGTGACTAGTTTCGATAAATATTTTTTTATTAAACAATGTAAAACATCATCAGATTATAACTTGTTAGAATATGTAAAAATTTTGGGTTTATTCATAACACAATGTTTAAAATTATTTATAAATTATAATACTTAATTCTATTAAATGTACAAATATTTATTAATTACTATTATTTGATGCCTAATCATTTTAAAAGAGGAATTTTCCAAGTCTCACATGAATAATTACCTATTTCTATTTTATTGATTTTATTCGTAAAATAACATCCTCTACTGTAAGGTTTAAATACATTATAATAAACTTTTTTTTATTTTACAATTCCCATTTCCATTTTTTAAAAAGAATAATTGGACAAATAATTGGCAATTAATTTGGGTAAATAATTTTAAATAATTTGGGTAAGTTCTCAAGTTTCAGGGAATTATTTTATTAGACCTTCGGTGTTCCATTTCCCCGATGAACATAATCTTATATATTATGTTACCCTTTTAATTTTCCTTTTATTTAGTAAAAATTAATGTTAAATATCCGTTTTTTTTTTAAAAAAAAGCTATCCTTTAAAATAAACATTCCAAAAAGAGTTAAATAGGTTAAATCATTTAAAATAGTGATATCATTTTCAAAAATAAATTCCTTTTTAATGTAAATAGTACAAAAAATGTCTCTTAAAATTTGAACGAAACTTTTATGTATATCAATTGGAAAAATTATTACCTAGACAGATTTTATACAGCTTTTTTTAAGAAATTTTGGTTTTAAAGGAAGGTCAGAAAATTGAACCTGAAAGATAGATAATCTTTAAATTGGGATTAAAAATTCAGATAAAGCCCAAATCCCATTTAATTTCAAAACAAATTACATAAAGTATAATACCAGTTTAAACGCGTGACTGCAACAAAATTTCCCTTTGACGCGTCTCGTACTAATTTAAGTGAATTATTATTATATTACCTTCATAAAATATAAATTACATTTAAAAAATATTTTATAATGTGGTAATAAAAAAATAAAAAAATATTTTGATGATATACATACTGTAGTAGTAATTGCATTAAAATATAAAAAAAAAGTGAAAACAATTTAAATTTCAGCAAGGTCATTTAGTTGATAATTCTGTTGGCAAAAATTTGCAGGCGGAATGATTGTCATTTCAGTAGTAAATTAAATGTTTTATTTTAAACTAGAAAACTTAGCAGTAGCACTATAACTCTAGAGAAAATAATAGCGAATATTAACCAATATTATTCAATTTATGTAATAGGACCCAGAAATATATATAAAAGAGTCAGGTTTGAGTTTGCGTATTTTGAACTAAAAAAATCATGAAAATCTTTCCTTTTTTAGATAATTTTTGATAATGCCAGTCAGAATTTATTTCCTATTATAGTAACCGACTGACATTATCATAATTCCGGCCCTGAAAAAATGCGTACAGCTCATAGTAAAAAAATTTTTTCATCACCTGACCCCATATATATATTTCTGGTCCTTATGTAATTGTATAATTTTATAACCAAAAATAAATAAAGAATGTAAAATTTCGAGAGAGAACCAGAAGTTCCTTATAATAAAAATTTGTTGTTTAATAGATTGCATTAAAGAGTATCAAAAAATTTTTGATCATAGATTAATTGGATATATTTTTAATCCTTGGTTGTAGAGTAAAATTGTTAACATTGATTTCAACATTCTACGTATGATTTTTTCATTATGATAATTTTTTTGATATTCTACATTTTTATAATAAATTAATTTAGCTTAAATAGCCAGCTAAATTTTAATTGCTTACTACGGAAAAAAAGTTATTTGAGGTTTTAAAATATTTAGATTGAGTCAAAATATTTTATAAATTTTATTGGCTTGATTTAAAGTCATGTGATCGACTGTTTTTTGGTCAAATCTAGAAAACTTACAAATAGCCGTTAAAAATCATTTAATATTTTGTTCAGTTATTGGTATCTTTAAATTTTTAAATTAGATGATAAATAATTATAATAGTAGCTAAATTGTATTGTACCACAAACACAAACTATTAAAACAAAAAAAAATTTTTTATCCAAAATTTTTTTAAATAAAACTTTTTAAAATAGAAAATAAATAACGATATTCATCATAATAGGTTACTGTTGTAGCATCCAGGACAACTACCCGAGATTTTTGATCAGTATGACGCTTCAATCGCTTCATACTGTTTGTTACATCGTCACGACGGCGAGTCATGGGCTAATTATTATATTTAGGCAATATTTTTTTATCATGATTGTTTACGTATCAAATTGTAAGAAATAACATTCAGTCTATTTTTCAAGGAAGTATTTATACATTTAACCTTTATTAATTTTTTTAAGCCTATGATATCTTTATTTTACTTCCTAATATTCCTTACATCTAGAGTTAATGGCTTTAAGATAATGTCCTGTAAAATTTTTTAATATTATGTGTATTTGTGAGTATAACAAGATTTTTTAATTTATAGTAACCAATCATTTATCGCCAAATTCTGAGAACAGGGAAAATTACTATTGAATGTGGTAAGTATGTAGCTATTACATTTTTGAAAATCCCAAAGCGAAATAATTCAATTATAATTTAAGTTTAATTTATGCAATATTCAACTTATAACCAATTTTATTGGAGAAAGTTTTGATAAAGATGCTTCTTAAATTTTTTAAAAATTAAACTTTGTTTATTTTTAATATTTTACTAGGCGTGACCCGTCGCGTTGCGGGGATGATACTTGCCCATCAAGTAAGAGAGTAATAATAAACACTTATATTTTATTTTCCATGCAGTGTGAATAGGTCTAGTTTTTTACTATTATTATGATGGCATTAGTAGGAAATTAATGTAATAAATTACACAATTTATATGATTATACAAATAACAATGCGAGTGTTATACAGTATATGAAATATTACTATTAAATGCAAATTTTATTTATCACACGAAATAAATGTCACAGTACTGTGAAATTTATGATTTATTTATGTATTTACAAATTCATCACAAAGACAATTTTGTATAGTAATTTATTGTTACAATGTTATAAAAAAATCTTTCTTTTTTATCTTAAAAAAATTCCATTATAGAAAAAAAATTACATCCTCTGTTGAAAAAAAATACATATATATTGTTACTGTATCTCAAAGAAATTCATTATAGCCAATCTATTGTTATAGTAAAAAATATCTCACTAATATGAAAAAAAAAATTTCCCAGAAAAACTAATTATAACGATCTATTGACATGAAAAAAAAACAATTTCCCATAAATATTAATTATAATGATCTATTGTTGTTACAAAAATATATGTTAATCTATTATTGTGCTTGATACAGCCTAAAAAATATTATTATTATTAATAATAAGAATCAGGAAAAATGGCAATTGCCGCAGCGGCGCAGCATCAACCCAAACTTAAATGGTGAAAGAATGTATCCGTGAAAAAAAATTCGGTTTGAAAAAAAAGTCAACCGAAAAAGGAAAAGGGGGAAAAATTTTCGGATTGGAAAAAAAGTCAATCGGAAAAAAAAATAAAAAAAAATCCAAAAAAATAAAAACGTGTGGGGAGGGACAAAGAGAAAAATCGGGTTGAAAAAAGAAACCGAAAAGGAAAAGGAAAGAAAAATAAAAATAAATTCGAAAGAAAAAGAAAAAAAAATTGGGAAAAGAAAAACAAAAAAAAAGAAAGAAAGAGGAAAAATAACGATTAAATTTTTTTAATCGGAATTGGATTAGATGTTGTAATGCCAGAAAATGCCTAGTGAATTTATTAAGTATGAAGGCGCAGTATTATATTTATTAAAGAATTTTTCTAACTATCACCGGGGTGATGATCACCGGTAACTGAAATTATGATGATCGACCAGCATTAAAAAAATATAGTGCCGGTAAAAATTGATGATTCTGGCCAACGGTGATGATTACCCCCGGTGATTTGAAGTAAAAATCTTTATTAGAAGTATATAAAAATATGAGAAATATTAAGTGTTACAAATCTCCTGGGTCAAGAGTATAAAATGACATATATGTAACGTTTCGTGTTACATAGTTCTATTTTAATTCTCTTAATGATTTTATAATTTTGAGTGATAATTAATTTTATTGGATATTTTAATGAAGTGTATAATTTTAGGGAAATGATTATTAATAATTTTATTGGTTATTTAATGAAGATCAAAATTTGAGAATGATTATTATTTAAGAATTACGTATGAATTATGTTTATCAAAAGTTAGAAGTGTATCCAGAAAAAGATATATAAGTCCGAAGTTTTAATTAGTATATTTTTTTTTAAGTTTGCGGAAAATATTAATAATTAGCAAGAGTTACCATAATGGGCGCTATTATAGAAAACGGTGGTTAATTTATTATTAAGATTCCATTTTATTTTTATATTTTGGTAGGTGAATTCGTGAATATTCATGAATTTTTATTAGAGAAATATTTTATGAAAGTGGGTTTTTGGTGAATTTTCATGGAAATAACTTTTATTTTATGAACACGGAAGGGAAAATTATCGCATTTTATTAATAATTATTTATTTTATTCGATGAATTTCATGAAAATTACTTTTTTTTATTTGATGAATTTCATGAAAAACATTTATTTTTATTAGATGAATAGATGAATTATATTTTTATTTTGTTATTTCATTTATTTTAATCATATTTTATTAATTATTTTTTTAATAAAAGAATATTCACGTAAGGGTCGTAAGGTCGTAAGGTCATCAGACCCCGGCCCTACAATGTACAACATGACTTGCCGATCAAGCAGGTCTTAACGTTAAGTCGTTAAGTCTTAACTGTGGATCAGCAATTCAAAATTAATTTGTACATGCTAATCTGGTTGATCTCAACCCAGACCTAGTGATCTACGAAAGATTTTATAGATGATTTACCATAAAATTTGTTTGTTTTATTTTTTAAATTTACATAATAATAATAATTTATTTTTTAAAAAAAAAATTCAAAAAAGAATTACATTATTTATTCATATTTTTAAATGGTTTCAAAAGGTTATAATTAAAAAAAAATAATTTTAAAAATAAATCATTATCAGTTATAATAAAAAAATTTATGTAAAAAAAAACTACAAAAAAAGTTGCAACAAAAAAAATAATTACAAAAAAAAGAAAAAAATAATAAACTATATATTTAAAAAAAATAATTAAAGGTTATCAAAAAAAAATGGGTTCAGTCTATAAAAAAAAATAGCTACTCAGGACCGATGATCTAACAAAAAAAGAATATTAATTATATAATTAAAATTAGTAATCAACCAAACAAATGATTTAATTTCGGTAACAATAGTGATGATCTGTAATTCGGAATTAAAAATAGACTACCTAATTATTGACATACATAATGCAGATCAGTGCATCGGAAAAAAGATAGCCCGAAAAAATTTTTTTTTTTTTCTATTGAAACTTTTTTTGGTTAAAACATTCCTAATTCATAACATGCACAGTAAAAAAACATTTAAGAGAAAATAATTTTTTTTCCAGTAAATAAATTTTTAAATAACCAAATGAAAACTACTGATACAACTAATACAGTAAGCAGTAAAAATTGTTTATATTGCAATAAACCTTTTACTAAGGAATTATGGTGTAAAAGTTGTATTAACTCTTTAGAAAAACTAGCAGAAAATGATGATGAAGAAGCAATGTTTTATTTGGCCAATATGTATTATAATGGAGAAGAAACAGAAAAGGATATAGAAATAGTCCTTCATTGGTATAAAGAAGCGTCAGAAAATGGTCATACTGGTGCAATGTTTAATTTAATCAATGGGTATTATATTGGAGAAGGAACAGAAAAAAATTTAGATAAAGCTTTTCATTGGTATCAAAAAGCGGCAGAAAATGGTCATACCGGTGCAATGTTTAAATTAGCTATACATTATGAAAATGGGGAAGGAACGGAAAAGAATTTAGAAAAGGCTTTTTATTGGTATCAAAAGGCAGCAGAAAATGGTTATTCTGGTGCAATGTTTAATTTAGCAAATGGGTATTTTAACGGAGAAGGAACAGAAAAGAATTTAGAAAAAGCCTTTCATTGGTATCAAAAAGCAGCAGAAAATGATTATACTGGTGCAATGAATAATTTAGCCAATAGATATTATAATGGAGAAGGAACAGAGAAAAATTTAAAAAAAGCTTTTCATTGGTACCAAAAAGCAGCAGTAAATGGTGAAGAAAATGCAATGTTTAATTTAGCCAATGGGTATTATAATGGAGAAGGAATAGAAAAGAATTTAGAAAAGGCTTTTCATTGGTATCAAAAAGCAGCAGAAAATGGTCATACTGGTGCAATGAATAATTTAGCTATAAATTATGAAAATGGAGAAGGAACAAAAAAGAATTTAGAAAAAGCCTTTCATTGGTTTCAAAAAGCAGTAGAAAATGGTGAAGAAAATGCAATGTTTAATTTAGCCTATGGGTATTATAATGGAAAAGGAATAGAAAAGAGTTTAAAAAAAGCTTTTCATTTGTATCAAAAAGCAGCAGAAAATGGTCATACTGGTGCAATGTTTAATTTAGCCAATGGGTATTATAATGGAGAAGGAACAGAAAAAAATTTAGAAAAAGCTTTTCATTGGTATCAAAAAGCAGCAGTAAATGGTGAAGAAATTGCAATGAATAATTTAGCCGATTTGTATTATAATGGAGAAGGAATAGAAAAGAATTTAGAAAAAGCTTTTTATTGGTATCAAAAAGCAGCAGAAAATGGTGAAGAAAATGCAATGTTTAATTTAGCCTATGGGTATTATAACGGAAAGGGAACAGAAAAGAATTTAGAAAAAGCTTTTCATTGGTATCAAAAAGTAGCAGAAAATGGTCATACTGGTGCAATGAATAATTTAGCTATGCATTATGAAAATGGAGTAGAAACAGAAAAAAATTTCGAAAAAGCCTTTCATTGGTATCAAAAAGCTGCAGAAAATGGTGAAGAAATTGCAATGAATAATTTAGCCAATGGGTATATTAATGGAGAAGGAACAGAAAAGAATTTAGAAAAAGCATTTTATTGGTATCAAGAAGCAGCAGAAAATGGTCATACTGGTGCAATGTTCAATTTAGCCATACGTTATGAAAATGGAGAAGAAACTGAAAAGAATTTAGAAAAAGCCTTTTATTGGTATCAAAAAGCAGCAGAAAATGGTGAAGTAAATGCAATGTTTAATTTAGCCTATGGGTATTATAATGGAAAAGGAATAGAAAAGAATTTAAAAAAGGCCTTTCATTGGTATCAAAAAGTAGCAGAAAATGGTCATACTGGTGCAATGAATAATTTAGCTATACATTATGAAAATGGAGAAGTAACAGAAAAAAATTTAGAAAAGGCTTTTTATTGGTATCAAAAGGCAGCAGAAAATGGTGAAGAAATTGCAATGAATAATTTAGCCAATAAGTATTATAATGGAGAAGGCACAGAAAAGAATTTAGAAAAAGCTTTTTATTGGTATCAAGAAGCAGCAAAAAATGGTCATACTGGTGCAATGTTTAATTTAGCCATACATTATGAAAATGGAGAGGGAACAGAAAAGAATTTAGAAAAAGCTTTTTATTGGTATCAAGAGGCAGCAAAAAGTGATCATACTGGCGCAATGTTTAATTTAGCCATACATTATGAAAATGGAGAGGGAACAGAAAAGTATTTAGAAAAAGCTTTTTATTGGTATCAAGAAGCAGCAGAAAATGGTCATGCTGGTGCAATGTTTAATTTAGCCATACATTATGAAAATGGAGAAGGAACAGAAAAGAATTTAGAAGAAGCCTTTTATTGGTATCAAAAAGCAGCAGAAGATGGTCATACTGATGCAATGTTTAATTTAGCCAATAGGTATCATAATGGAGAAGAAACAGAAAAGAATTTAGAAAAAGCTTTTTATTGGTATCAAGAAGCAGCCGAAAATGGTCATACTGGTGCAATGTTTAATTTAGCCGTATATTATGAAAATGGAGAGGGAACAGAAAGGAATTTAGAAAAAGCTTTTCGTTTGTATCAAAAAGTAGCAGAAAATGGTTATACTGATGCAATGTTTAATTTAGCCAATAGGTATCATAATGGAGAAGGAACAGAAAAGAATTTAAAAGAAGCTTTTTTTTGGTATCAAGAAGCAGCAGAAAATGGTCATACTGATGCAATGTTTAATTTAGCCATACATTATAAAAATGGAGAAGGAATAGAAAAAAAATTAGAAAAAGCTTTTTATTGGCATCAAAAAGCAGCAGAAAATGGTCATACTGGTGCAATGTTTAATTTAGCCATACATTATAAAAATGGAGAAGGAACAGAAAAGAATTTAGAAAAAGCCTTTCATTTGTATCACAAAGCGGCAGAAAATGGTTATACAGGTGCAATGTTTAATTTAGCTAATAGGTATTATAATGGAGAAGGAACAGAAAAGAATTTAGAAAAAGCCTTTTATTGGTATCAAAAAGCTGCAGAAAATGGTTATATTAGTTCAATGTTTAATTTAGCCAATGGGTATTATAATGGAGAAGGAACAGAAAAGAATTTAGAAAAAGCTTTTCAATGGTATCAAAAAGCAGCAGAAAATGGTTATACTAGTGCAATGTTTAATTTAGCAAATGGGTATTATAATGGAGAAGGAACAGAAAAAAATTTAGAAAAAGCTTTTCATTGGTATCAAAAAGCAGCAGTAAATGGTGAAGAAATTGCAATGAATGATTTAGCCAATTTGTATTATAATGGAGAAGGAATAGAAAAGAATTTAGAAAAAGCTTTTCAATGGTATCAAAAAGCAGCAAAAAATGATAATAAAGATGCAATGATTAATTTATTCACATGTTATGAAAATGGAGAAGGAACAGAAAAGAATTTAGAGAAAGCATTTTATTGGTATCAAAAAGCAGCAGAAAATGAAGTTAGATTAGAATGTAATGAATGCAAGCAACCATACATTGATTACAAGTGGTGCCAGCAATGTAATACTAAACGATTTCAACAAGATTTTTCTAAATGGACTAGTAAAAATGAATTTGTTGATAAATTTATTCAAGAGGCACAATTAAATGCTAAAAATAGTTATGAATTTTTAGAGTGGATACCTTATAATAAATTGTCAGAAATCAATTATTATGATAAAGGAGGATTTAGTGAAATTCATAAAGCTATCTGGTTAGATGGACCTATTTATAATTGGAGCTTTAACAAACAACAATGGAATAGATGTAATTTTCAAGCAGGTTATGAGGTTATTCTTAAAACACTTAATAGTTCATCAAACTTAGATAGTAAATTTCTGGATGAGGTATATTATTTATATTTAGTAGCAATTTTATTTTTTTATGCAAATGTTTAACATTTTTTTTATAATTTATATAGTGGAAATATTATTATAATTGTCAGAAAAAATCATTTTCAAAATTTATCCAATTCTTTGGATTTACCCAAGATCCAAATAATTTAAATTATATAATTATAATGAGTTATGCAAAAAAAGGAAGTTTGAGAAAATGTTTATCTGATATAATTAAATTTAAGTGGCAACACAAGTTACAATTATTGAAAAAAATTATACTAGGACTTAAAGTAATTCATGAATCAAATTTAACTCATGGTGATTTTCATGATGGTAACATTTTAATGTCAGATGATTACAATGAGTTATTTATTATTGATTTAGGATTATGCAAACCTATAAGTGATTTACAAGATTCTGTTAATGAAATTTATGGAGTTTTACCTTATATGGCGCCTGAAATATTAAGAAAAAAACCTTATACACCAGCAAGTGATATTTATAGTTTTTCAATAATAATGTGGGAATTTATATCAGGTACCCCTCCATTTAATCGTGAAGCACATGATTATCACCTTAGCCTAGGTATTTGTCAAGGGAGACGTCCTGAAATTATAAAAAATGCTCCAAAATGTTATATAGATTTAATGGAAAAATGTTGGGATTCAGATCCTTCTAATAGACCAACCGTAATAATGCTTGAAAATATTTTATCTGAATGGAATAGGTGTATTAGTGAATATTATAGAATAAACAGGGATGGAAATTATGTCTATGAAGTATCTAATTTTGATAATCAATTAATAAATGATATGTTAGAATTTGTAGAAGCAGACAAAGCTTTAATGCAAGAACAAGCAAATACCTCTGCTATACAATCTCATTTACAAGCATATTATACAAGTCGCAAACTTACTGAAATTTTAATTCAAGAAGAGACTCAAGGTCTTGATTGTGCAATTGAAGATTAATAATTCTGATATTTATCAATCATTACTCATGCTACCCCAAATTTTTTTTTATTATGATAGCTAAAGAAATTGTAATGTATATCCGGGTTGCTTACAATCTGACTTTATGATAGAGCCAGTAATTTATTTATTAAGTATATTTTTAATTTGACTCAAAATTTCAGATGACAAATTAATTTCACTTAGTAAAACTACATTTTATGTTATAAGTTTAACTGATTTAGTATGTGATTCATTATGCTCTGTGCCATCAGAGTGACAGATTAACATTCCGACCAAAATTGCTAAACAGTTGGTCAAACAGTTGGTCAAATGGTCAGTCAGTAGGTGTTCGGTCAAGCCGGTCGGTGGTCAGCAGAAGTCTTTGACCGACCGATATCGGTGACCGGTTATGATCGGTTATGATAGATTTACTTCAATAACAAAGAATTTTTGCCCACCCTTTATTTCTTTTATTTTATAAGGAATCTTCTTTATTACAAACTTTTCTTAATTTATTAACATTTTTCAAGAAATTATGTTCATTCATACACGTTAAATTTAACACCACCTAGATTATTTTAAATTCGTGAATAGTTAAATATGATTATTTGAATTATTTGAAGAATTAAAATAGGCATAAGTGCAGTCTGTGGCCTACTTAAGATTTTAAGCTTGTTTTATAAGTTCAATACACCACTTAAAAAAGAAAAAAACTTTTGATATTTATATAAAATATGAACAAAATACATGATGAATAACTTACTTCTCCTAATCTTCATTATGAATGACAATAACAACTTCTTGAATAACAACAACTTCTTGAAAAGTATCGTTTCCAATAGTAAATTGAATATTATAACTCCGTAAAAATTCAATTTGTTCATTTGGAGTACTATTACCATACGATTTCTTTATGCTAAGATTAATAATATCATTTGGTTTCAAATGTCCTTGATTGTTTTCTAACTTACTGTGTTTGAAGTTCCAATTATATTCATCACCGCCACAGTTTACTAAAAAAGATATAATAAATATAAATGAAATCTTTTGCTATTTTGATGAGTAAAATTATATTTTTATTACCTTTTGTATGTTTAGTTGATGGAGATTTGTAATAAGAATGATCATATGAACTATAAATACTCAAGGATATTTGATTTGATATGCTGTAATCCTATGGAAGTATCAACGTAATTGACTAATTCTTCATCAAATAGTATTTCATCAGGAATTTGGATCAGGTTCTGAGATTCCTACAAAAACCTAAATAGTTTTTTAAATAAATTAAAATTCAATCAAATATTTATATTATAATAAAAAAACACGCTATAAAAACATATGCAAATCGTTTTATATTAAACAAGGACGTTATTTCTAAGCTACAGAAGCAGTATTAGTAGAAGAATTTCCACTCTGTTATTATACAAAATTAGTTTTAATGATATGCAATTAATTAAATTTTAATATTATTTAAAATAATAATTTACCTGACTTGAACTTCTATATTTTTTATTACAAAAAGAAGCAAGAAAAAATTTTATTATAATCAAAAATGTACGTAATACAATAACGTGAACTTGTACTCATTCAAAGAGTGTACCCAGAAGTATATAAAGTATATATATAGGGTCAGGTGATAAAAAAAAATTTTTTACTGAGCTGTACGCATTTTTTCAGGGCCGGAATTATGATAATGTCAGTCGGCTACTATAATAGGAAATAACATTCTGACTGGCATTATCAAAAATTATCTCAAAAAGGAAAGATTTTCATGATTTTTTTTAGTTCAAAATACGCTGACCCTTATATATATATTTCTGGGTCCTAGTGTTAGTAGTGTACTACTATTTCAGTATTTATTGTAACGTGTCGTAAACAGTGATTTCATTAGTTATTTTTTTCTTCTCTTTTTTTCAAGTACTTTATTTTCTAGAGAAAAAAAAAATTTTTTTTCCCACAGACACAATTTGTAAATACCAAAAATGTAAATTCTAGCCTATCCTATAATTTATATTAACTTTTCTATTTATGCTAACTAGGATAAACTTTATCCACAGTTCCTCTAATTTTTCTAAATTACCAGTAGAAGTATTGATAAAAGAATTTCCACTCTATAAAATAAAAATTATATAATAACAAGTGATTTCTCTCTCTCTCTCTTCTTTATCACTCTCATCTTCACCCCTTCTAATATTTTCAATTTGATTAGAAACCGATTTGTTAGACAATTTCCATATTATTAGAAGTAGCAGTTATACATGATTATGGATAGTACGTACTGTACATCGCGATTTTCATAGTGGAAACGTTTTGTAAGAATTTTTCAGAATCTTTTGAAGAAAAAAAATGAAGATTCAAATTATGGTGTTGTACCAAAAAAATGATATATTATTATTATGTAATAAATTTTTCGATATTAAAGGAACTCCAAAATCTTATTTAGATTTTAGATTTAATGATAAAATATTGAATTTAAATAGATAAAATATTAATAAAATTATTGATATTATTGAAAACTGAAACATTCAATGGAATTTAAATGTTGAAGCATTTTATTGTAGTAGACTAAATTTCTAAAAGAAAAGATTAGAATATACATTTTTATAATTTGTTAAATAAAATTCATTATATCAAATAAAATAATATACAATACATTTTGTTTTAGTGATGTTTTTCGTATTTATAAATAATAATAAAACATTGGCTGTTAGATTTAACTAATAAACTTGTGATACTATTCTAGTTAAAAATAAACGTTTTACATAGTATTCTATCACTTATTATAAACTGGAGTTACTAACATTTTATGAAGTATCCTACACCATACAAATTTTTTGTATATTTTCTCAGTAAAAAGTAAATTTCCAACATGTATCAATTTTAATTTAATTTTCAAAGTATGTTGAATAAAACAAAAATGGTAATATTTAAAAAATTATATAATCATAAGCTGTTAAGGATGTCTTTTAAATCAAATAAATTTTCCATTTCTTTTCTTGAAAAATACTTGTTTTTGAAAGTTTCTGGAACATTTGAGATAAATTTGTTATAATCTGATAACAAATAACCCACTAAACTCATGTTGGGAAAGCGAGTTATTGTGTCTACATTATATCCAAATCGAATATATTCCATTTGCTATGTGAATCAAAAAATAATATTATATTTTGTTCTAAAAGGAAATTAATCTGAATAAATAAATAGGAACATACCATTTCAATAGAATTTATTACAATTGAAAGTTGAAAATAACTATGTATATGTATGCAAGTCTGATACTCTATCCAACCTAACCCCTCAAGTTTTGATACATCTTTATGTTTTAACATATAATCTTCTTGATAATTCTATAATTAAGTTGATATTAAATTAAAATTAAATAAAATAAGAGATTTTGATTAACTAACTTACGTCATCAGGTATAAATTTTATAAAGCAATCCTTAGATAATATTTTTTTAACATTAATTTTACAAATGAGATAATCATTAAAATAATGACAATTTTTTAGTATAGGCAAAACCAAATGAAGATTTTCATTTTTAGAAGACATTACCAGCCCTGATAAACTTTAATTTTAAAATTATGATTAATTTGTATTTGACAATTTGACTTAAAGTATTATTATGACTAGACTTTACCTGCTTATATCACTTTCTTGAAATTGAAAAAGTTCACTATTCAAATTTGTAAGATTTGAAACAAAATATACTTCATGTTCTAATGAGTTTAAGATATTAATTATCATTAACTTAACTAGAAGATAGGTAATAAATAATTTGAATATTTCTTACTTTTATACATATATTTACTAAATTCATCAACAATTCCAAATTTGGTAAAATCATTTTTGTCAATTACATTAACTTTATATAAATATGACCAAAAATCTGGATGCTCCTGTATAAAATAATTATTAGATTCAAATGCGTAATATGGTATATGATCTAAAGCTAGTTTTGCTTCACTGTATTCTTTTAATTCAATATGAATTTTGCATTTAATAAATTGTAATAATTCATTTTCATAAACATCATAATAATAATTAAGAGTTTGATAGATTTTTGTTAACTTGTTGATTTTTGTTAATACATTGTTTAAATCTTTAGAACTATTTTTATTTAGCAAGTATTCTAGATGAAATAACTGAATCTTTGCTAAAATATTATAAGAATTATATAATTCTGCACACTTTTTAAATGATACTTTAGCATTGTTATTATCATTCTTTGTATAATATGTTAAACTTTTAAGATAATATGCTGAACTATTTAGTGGATCTAATTGTATAATTTTATCAAGATCTGATAATACTTCATCATATTCCTGAATAATATAGTATGTAATAGCTCTCTTATTCAAGTTATGAATGTTTTCTGGATCTATAGTATAAGCTTTTGTAAAGTATGGTATAGCTTTTCTATATTGTGTCATATTATATAAAATTTCTCCATAATAACATAAAACCAAAGAATCCTCCTTATTGATATTTAATAATTTATCTAATAAATTTAAAGTATTTAAATAATCTCCTTTTTTTTCATAACTGTATGCACAAATTTTAAGACATAAATAATTATTTGGATCATTTCTTAATGCAATATTATAATTTTCTATAGCTTCTGTATAATCATCACCATAATTATGATAATTACGTAATAAGTAACTATTTCCTAGTAATATATATAAGTTATTTATTTTTGCTTTATATTCTAATGATTTTTTTATACTTTCTTTTGCTTCACAATATTTATTTTGTCTAAAAAATATTTCTCCACGAATAAGATAAGCAACTGGTCTTTTGGAATTTAAATTAATAGCATCTTTTAAAAACAAGTGTGCTTGTTTGTAATCGTTAAGACATCTATAAATATACACTAAAATACATCTTAAAGAATAACTTTTAGGAAAAAATTTTTAAATTCTTTGCATAAAGATCCAGCTTTTTCATAATTTTTTTCATTTATTTCTTTTATAATATTTTGATATGTTGGATGTTGTTTTTTTGTAATTCTCGAAAGTATTAGGGATGATATGTTTGAATTTAATTTAATAATTGAATTCATAAATTTTTTTTTTTAGTTAATATGAGTTCAACTTCCGAATTATATGAATCATCACTATTATATAATTGATCGGAATTTTCTAATTCAATTGAAGGTAAAATATGTTCAGATTCAGAAAATTTTGTATATAAATTTTTATAAATTGAATTTTGTGGTAAATATCTAATATTATTATCTTCAATTTTTTCTCGACAATTAGGACATATTTTTTTCTTTAATTTTTTTAGATTGTTTAATGCTAACATATGTTGGCATTTTAAAATACATAATTGATCAGTTGGTTCATTACTAATCGGACAAGTAATTTCATCTGCTATAACATATAAAATGTTAGAATTTTGTATTTGTTCTTTCTTTAATATGAATTTTGATTTGGGGGTTTTCCTTTTCCTTCTTTTCCTTTTCCATTATTATTACTTAGAATTTTTAAATCTTCAAGGTATTTCTCTTTAACAAAAGTTAATAAATTTCGAAATTTTTCTAAAGAACCTTTCAAATTATTTTCACTTAATTTTTGCGTGTATTGGTCAAAATCAATTTCAATCATTGAAAACATTTCATTATCAATATTATATAAATGTAATAATAATTCAATTGATTTAAACTGAATAAAACTGCTTGGTGCTTTATTAAGTGATTCAATTGCCAAATAATAACAAAGACCGTATGTTGCTATTCGAGATGATTTTTGGATAAGATTTTGTGCAAGATCTAATATTCCAAACCACAAAGTATGTGGTAATGCTATAGGTTCATTTCCAGCAAGTTCATTTATAAAACCTCCAGTATTTTTCAAAGCTTTAGCGACTTTATTTGATACTTCATCAAATTTTGTTTAAGAATCTAAAATAGATTTGTCTGCAGCATTAGCCCATTCCCTTTCCAAAAAGCTCCAAATATATTCCATTAATACTAATTCTCCAAATTTTTTACTTATAATCTTTTCACTTTCAGACCAAACGAAAAGATTATGTTGAATTATTAACATAATTCTCTAATCTACATAATCAGATGCTACTGGATATTTAAAACTTAAACTTTGACGTATTTGAGTAAGCAGTGATAAGAGGACCCCGAAATATATATGTAGAGGTCAGGTCCAGAAGTGGTCCAAAATACGCATTCTTTCAGGGCCGGAATTACGATAATTTCAGCCATCATCTAAATTAGGAAATATTATTTTGGCTGGGATTATCCATAAAAGGAATGATCTACATGATTTTTTTGACTCATTATACGCAAACTCTGACCTGACCCTTTTATGTATATTTCGGGGTCCTGTGATAAGATTGAACAATTATCATTTGGAAGAGACTCCTGCTATTGATAAAATTCCTGGTGTAATATTTAATGCAGTTTTAAGAAAATCTTTAGTCCTTCGTATAATTTCTTGAAACCAAGTTTCATCATCACGTAAACTATGAAGAGTATCTCGTAAATGGATTAATAAAAAATCAATATTATAATTACGCTTTTTAATTGCAATTTGATCATTATTTTGTTGATTGAATTGATTAAAATTTGTTCTAAAATTATTATCAAGTCCTATTTCGATAACCTGAGTTGTTTTACGATGAATTTCTGCAAACATTGCTAAAGAATTATAAACTTTATCTCGAAGTTCTTTACTAAGTACTATTGGTGAAAACATATCAATTCTAAAACAGTAACCAAAATTCTTAAATGTAATTCCAATCTAGCTACACTTCCTTTTGAATAATGTTTAAAAGAAGTATCAACTAAAGCTTCTAATGAATTTTCTAAAACTTGAGACGAAAACTCATTTTGTAAATTTTCAAAAAGTAATTTAAGTGCATACAAATAACTTGGTTTAGTTAGATTTTTTAAAAGTTCTTCTACTTTGTCGTCTGGAGTAATGAATCCATCCTCTTCTAATTTGAGAAGGATACGATTGTTGGACACATTTTCATACAGAATCATTTTATATGAAACAGGAAAGTTATTTTCTAAGCTACCAGAAGCAGTATTGGTAGAAGAATTTCCACTCTGTTATTATATAAAATTAGTTTTAATAATATGCAATTAATTAAATTTTAATAATATTTAAAAATAATGATTCACCTGAATTGAACTTCCTTTCATATTTTTTATTACAAAAAGAAGTAAGAAAAAATTTTATTATACCGACAGAATTAAGTAAAATTATAATCAAAATGTGTGTAACACAATAACGGGATTTAAAGTTAGGTGTTGCAAATATTTGTAAAAATTTGGGCGTAAATTCTAAGCGCTGATCAATGTGATTTCATTGGATATTCTTTTACTTTCTCTTTCTTTTTTTATTAAGTACTTCATTTTTCTAGAAAAAAAAATTTTTGTCCCGCAGACATACAATTTGTGAATACCAAAAATGTAAATTCTAGCTTATCATATAATTTATATTAATCTTTCTATTTATGTTAGACTGGGAAAAAAAAAAATTTAGATTCTCGTGACCCGGCCGAGTCATTTTTAAAATTTTATGTCACGAGAATCTAAAAATTTTTTTTGCCCGGCCTTAACTAGGATATTGTAAACTTTATCCACAGTTCCTCTAATTTTTCTAAGTTACCGGTAGAAGTATTAATAAAAGAATTTCCATTCTATATTATATAAAATAAGTTTTCACGATTTGCAATTAATTAAATTTTAATATTGCTTAAAATATTAAATTTATCTAACTTGAATTTCCTTCCATATTTTTTTTATTACAAGGAAATATTATTCTATACCGACAGGATTAAGTAAAATTCCATTCAAAATGTATGTAACACGATGACGTGCATTTGTACTTCCAACATTTCATTCAAAAAATGCACCGTCATCGGGTACGACGGAAAGGTGATGTATACTGTAGGGTGATGTATACCGGACGTTGCCATACATTGACCACTATACGTACATACATAGCTCACCGTACGCTACATGTTTTCTATATAATCACCGTCATCCGATTCAAATGTAGTTTATGTAAATTCTAAACGCTGATCAGCGAGATTTTATTCTCGAGTAATCATTGGATATGATTACTTTTTATTTAAATAAAACATAAAATTTAATAATATAAGAAACAAATCTTTTAGAAAATTTGGTAATTGAACAAGTGAAATATTTATTAGGTGAATTTATTGAAAAAAAAGATTAATAACTTAATTGACATTAATGTTAGAGAATTTGGTGTACGGCAATCTTCATGTAATATTAAAAAAAAAATTGAAGATTTATATAAATTATTAATAAAATAAAAAATGAAAGAAAATTTCTTGAGGAATTAAAATCATAGAGTGATTTGTTATCACTCAGACTTGAATTTGAGGTGATTAATTTATTTTTATTTGTTAAGTCCGGATTCCGGAGCACACAAGTGTGACTAAATGAGCTAATCTAAATTTTTGAGCGACGGACATCAGCCAAAATTAAAATTGGGTACAATACCACCAAATATCATGCGCATTTTGCGCATCACATTATGCGATACATTATGCGCATGGCGCGCCTTTAGCATCGATGTCGACAAGTATGAATTGGAATATCGTACTTGTAGTAAGACGATTTATTTAATAAAACCAATCAGATTATTATAATAAAAATTCATTTTTCAATTAAAAAAAAATCATTTTTATCGATTCCTTCAAGGCATCAACCCATCAACTTGAGAACCTTCAAGTCGAACCGGACCACAGCTTGAGAACACTCAAATCGGACCTGCAACTTGAAAACTCTTAAGTTGGACCGGATCGACCCCAATCAGACCAGTTCGGTCCAACTTGAACTAATTAACTTAATATAACAGCATTTTTATTAAAATTTAAGAAGCTAGTAAAAGTTATGCAATCTGAATAAAATTTAATACAAAGTAATTTTGTAAAATTTGAACACATATTATTATGAAGTTAATATTATAGTAGATATAATTGAATAAATAATGATCGATAAAAGATCATCATGATCCTTCCAGATTGCACATGCTGCGAGTACTGATGCTGCTTCTTCTTCTGTAATTCCTATTATTTCTGCTTCGACCGCAGGTACGCCAGTCACATTAAAGATTTAATAGTCTTCAGAAATATATGATCTGTGATATCTAAAAGTTTTCACTCACCTTCAACACCAGCTGCTATTCCATCTCTGCTGTTATCATTTCTATAGAAATCGCTAGAGTGAAAAACAAAAATAAAAAAATTATATATATATGTCTGATATATATACATCTAAAAGCAAATTTTTTTGGTAAAATTCAAAATTGATGACGCACCTACTGGTCTTCCTGCAACTTTAACTACGAATATAACAAATCATAATTTAGTCGTAAATCACAGTACATTTGAATTACATATTCTAAACATTATAGTAAAATAATATTTTTACCCCGTATCTAAGTGCATCGCTACTTTGTCTGCTGCACATACACTGCTTTCGAAGTCAATTTTTCTATATTTTTAAAAACAGCTTGCTCAATTTTGTTGAATCGAACGTTTTAATAGCATCAACGAGACCTAAGTTTTTGAACCGAAAACCATAGTTCCGTCCTGCACCAAAAGCTCGCAAAGCTTTTCCGTACAATTGTTTTAATTGAGAAAATGACTCAGCACCTTTCACATACTGTAGAATCTGTTTTTCCAAAAAGGGCCGATTACATCCCAATCTTTCTGAAACATGAGAATGTCTTTAAAAATTTTCCGGAATTGCATAACCAGATTCTGCTGTGGTTAAGAAACCCAGGGTTAATGTGAGAATTAGTATAAGGGTAAAGTCACGCATGGCTGATGCCTGATGGTGTTCAGATAACAAAATAGATAGTATTTCTGTCAAAATTCGCAAATAAACAGAGGTATACTCAAAGAGATTAAAGTAAAGAAGTTATCTTTAATTTTTGCGCGTGTATTGCATGTGTATGATGCCCTCACTAACTCATTTACTTTCATTGAGTGTGATACTTAGAACTTAATTTGATATAGATTCCCATGGTCAATTTCTTGAGAAATATGTATAAAATGATTTCCAATTTTGAAATGCAAAGAAAGAAAATAAAAATGAAAAAAAAAATTATACAAAAATGAGCTTTTATTTTTAATTTCTATTAAACCTATTCATGACAGCTGATCCAGTATGGAAGAATTTATTTAAAAAGAATTTATTTCAAAACAACCTTTTTAAAAAATCCAGTACAGCATTGTAATGATTGATCGATCAAGTATTTGAATACGTCTTGGTACAAAATCCCAATCCCGAAAAATCCCTAACCGGGCAGCATTATGCTTAATGCTGGCCAATTTTTACGGATCTCCAATTAAGGTATTATTAATCAATCATGCCGATGTATAGAGATGGTTGACCAGTTAAGACATCTGTACCAAGAAAGATCGATAAGAGAAAAAGGAACCGTATTGAGAAATTTATCCAGAAAGATCGAACCTACGGACGTGTCCGCTTTCAATGAAGTTAATAAAGCTTATTCGTCCAGGTTACCCGATATTTCGCAAGAAAAAAATAAAAAGGCTGATCCTACGAAGGAAGTTAAATAAGTAGATGACGCCAACGAATGGGGAGTCAAGCCGGAGCAATCACTATGGGACAAAATAGTGATAAGTAGGGTTAGAATTTCTAGATAAATACACAGTGTAATTAGTTAGTTATTTGTATTTTGATGTTAGGTTAGGTTTAGATAGTTTCATAGCAATATAAAAGTCAAAATCTTTGGAAAATTTTATTGAGGAATATCATAAACCTATTCCTTTTCGGTTATTTTTTGACCCTAATTAATTTATATTTTACAAAGAATTTATTTAAAAATTCTTATTTTAAATAATTTAATTACAAATGCAGATTACCTATTAACGAACATATTCACATGCAAGTGAGAGTTTTCAAAATCATTCTTTCTTAAGCTAAAAATTATAAGTTTCACAAATCTTTTGTTTCATATTTCACATTTTCACATATTTTGAAAATGGCGATATAGAAAATTCGATAATGGAAAGGACTCGCCTTTTTCGAAAATGCATGAACATATTCAAACATGAGTTTTTTTTTTGCATGAAATTTAAATAAGAGAGTTTTTAAAAATCATTCTTTCTTAAGCTAAACTGTAAATCACAAATTATGTTTTTCATATTTCACATGTTCACGTATTTTGAAATGATGATAGCAAAAAGTATTGAAAGAATTTTAAGATCGTTTTAAAAAAATATATAAATAAATAAATATAATTGTAAGCCCAAATTTTTATAACCTAATAAACCCAATAATAACATAAAGATGATGAAGTCAAATAAATACTTTGTTTTCATAATATCCTTAACTCTTTTGTATTGTAAACGCGCCCCGAAACTTCAGCTAGGCTTACAGATGCTCGATGGGGTGCTGATTCTAATAATGTGCCTGTTATTACCATCACCTTCCAAGGACCAGAAGCTATCTAGGCCATCGGTAAATTCAAAATTTCCCCTAAGAATGATTTCAATATAGAACACGCTTATTATATATACGTCATTGATCCTATCTTCATGAACGGTTATAGTAGTGATATATTTAATACAAAAAGTACGTATGTTGGAAGTAATCCACATACCATGCAAATACCTTATAATCCTCGCAACCTTCCATCATCTGGAACACCGGTCGCGAACGTCACAGCAGTCTATCACGACTGTCATTGCGATAATGATGATAGTGAATTAACGTGCACAATGTGTGGGTATTTTATAAATACGCTAGTTCCATAATTATTTCAATGTGCATTTTTCTTAGAGATGATTTTGACTAATAAGTGTACTACGTGCTGAACATTATTACTTTTTTTCTTTTTAATAAATTAAACATGTTATTGATTCAATATTAAAGTTAACTTTTTATAACAAATGTATTAAATGTATTTTCGCATTTTTTTATTTTTATTTTTATAGTATTATTTTATTTTATTTTTTTTTTGAAATTCTATTATTATATTCAATTAATCTAAGAAAGGATTTTTCATTGAAAATTTAACTTCCCTACACGACATGATATTTAAAAAGTGATTTTTTAGCTTTAATCTAGTTTTAATTTATGTATGCAATATGTAATGTTTATTTTCATTTATTTATTTTTATTATAATAGAACATATATAAATTGAAATTAAAAAACGATGTCACATAAATTCAAACAACTAAAACATGCAAAAAAAGGACAAGACAGCAGATAAGAGATATTGAAATTGATAGTGAGTGAAAATCAAAGCGAAAATGAGAATAATTACAATAAAAATAAACGTGATAAGGATGATGGGATGATGAACATAAGTGTAATGATAATATTTTGTCCTGTGAATATGTGAATGAAATTGGTGATATACGTAATGAAAAAGTTCTTTAAATGGGCTAACTGGAAATGCTATTAGCCATCTCAACAGTAAACATCAAATAAATAATAATACTCCAGTCCAAGAGCATCTAATTTGAAACAAACAAATTATCGTTCCAAAAATCCTTCCTGGTCAGATTTTCTTTATTTGCTTAATGAAAATTTTATAATTCCAAGTAATAAAAATTCCGCGCGATATTGCGTTAATAACTATAGTAAAAAAAAACCGTTTTTAAATCTGACGCGTGTAACAAAATTCCACTTCACTACGTAATGAAAACACCTACCCAGCAATTATTTCTCTTGTTGAAGTATATTTACATTAATACACGTACTGTACGTGACAAAATTTTTTTTTTCAAAAATATGTATAAATCACATATTCGTTTTAATATAATAATCCATGTGGGAATTGGATAATTTTATAGTGGTAGTTTCATTACTTCTAAAGAATATAGCTTTCTCTTAAGCTTAAATTCATTTTTAAAATGATTATAAAATAACAAATATAGTACTGTACTTCCGATGACAAAAATGTTAATTATTAAGAAATGTTAGTATTGTTTGAAAGCTTCGTTCATTTTTCCAAATAAAAAAATAAAACCATTAACTAAGTTAATTGATATTGTATATTTTTTATCCATCCTTTTTTTCTTTTATTTAGAAGGAACATGCTAAAGTTTTACGTCACTTGTTCATATAATTTTAAAGTTGTACTCAAATGTAATTATTGACCCAAACAAATTTGTTGAGAAATTTTAAACTTGTAGTAGAGTAAATAAAATTACATAATATATAATTAACTAAACAAGTACGGATAGATTTTTTTAAGTTCATGATTATTTAAAATACAATTATTTGAAGAAATGATGTATATGAGCAAATTAGTAGTTGATTTGACCTACTTACACTTTGCTATTTAAAGTAATTTTAAGCTTGCTTTATAAGTTCAATACACCACTAAAAAAAGAAAAAGGTTTTTAATGTTTATATAAAATTTGAACTAAATACATAATAAATAACTTACTTCGTCATTTCCTCCTAATCTTTCATTATGACAAACAACTTCTTGATAAGTATTATTCTCAATAGTAAATTGAATATCATGACTACGTAGAAATTCAACTTTATTATTATAATAACGGTTCTCAATACTAAGATTAATAATATCATTTGATTTTAAATATCCTTGATGATTTGCTAATTTACTATGATTAAATTTCCAATTCTCACTCCAATATATATCGTTAGGGCTGTATTTACAACTCACTAAAAAATAAACATTAACATTAATTAAAGATTTAATAAAATAAAGCAACATATATTTTAATATACTACCTTCTGTATGATTATTTGACGGAGATTTATAACCATTATTTATTCCAAGAAATTGCCAACTATTGATGTGTTGTAACTTTATAGAACTATTTGTATAAGTAGCAAATTCATTATCAAATTTAACCTTCCATAAAGAATTTGGAACAGGATCTGAGCTTCCTACAAAAATCTAATTTGTTTATTACATTAATTATATTAAAATCGATTAAAAAAAAATTCGAAGTTACAATATAAAACATACCAAATTGTTTCCAGTCTCATAACGTAAATTTTTAATTGAACTTAAATATTTTCCTGTAGCAACATGTTTTAATGCTACAACAGATTCATTTGTAATTAAATTTGCTTCATCAACAATAATATCTTCGAATTTTTTAATTAATTCATTGTTTGAATTCACATTTTTCATTTTTTTATAAAATATATTTGAAATATAATACAAATGACCTATTGGAAGTGAATTATAAAGATACTTCTTTTGTTCTTCTACGTCATTTATTTCTGAATTGTAACACAATTTGCGAAAATTTGAAATAAATTTTGACGTATTGCCACCTTTTCTTTCAGGAATATATTTTAATGATTGTAAAATTCTTTTATTTGTATTTTTAAATATTGTAAAAGAAATATCTTCTTTAAGTGCGTTACGAAGTTCTTCAATATCACGAATTTTAGTTGGGATTTTGATTGTAGAATCTACTAATGATTTGGCCATTTCCAAACATGTTAAATGGTATCTTTCACGCCAATAATAATCATATTTTTGAAAATCTTTTATCCATTCATCTGGATGAATATTTCCATCATATTTCGGAAATTCCATAATATTTTTTTAATAAAGAGAGAAAGAAAGTCATTAGAACGAAAATAAAATTTTACTTCCAATTTATATAAAATGATCTACGTTGTCTTACTATTTGTCGTTACCCCAAAAATTACGCCCATAACAAATCATTAAATGATTTTCAAATATTATTTACTTTTTTAAATTATTTCTCATGGTTAACAGGTTAACACGCGCTTAAAAAGATAGCTAAAATCTTTATGTAAGTCATTTAAAAACTTTATAGCTAGCTTTTGTCACTATTTGTTTAATTAATAAATTGATTTAATTTTTTTTTTTATTAATAATTTTTTTTCAAATACCGAAACTTTGAAGACAAGTCATTTCTTTAACATTATCAAATAAAAACATCATGGTTATTACAGTTCAATCTAAGGTCCAAATATATTGTTTAATAAGTTCAATACACCACTAAAAAGAAAAAAAGTTTAAATATTAAATAAATAATAAAATAAAACCAAATAAAATTAATAGTAATAATGCACTTACTTTATCATTTTCTCCTAATTTTTCACTATGACAAACAACTTCTTGAAATGCATTTTTTCCAATAGTAAATTGAATATCATGACTACGTAAAAATTCATATTGACCATTTGAAATATATTTACCATTATTATTATGCATTTTCTTAATACTTAGATTAATTATATCGTTTGATTTTAAAAAGCCTTGATGACTTTCTACTATATCATAATTAAATTCCCAATTTTTAACCCAATAATCACTATTTGTAATATCATTACAACTTACTAAAATATCAAATATATATTAATTATTAAAGTAAATAAATATAATAAAAATAATTTTTTAATTTGTTACCTTCTGTATAATCAGTTGATGGTGATTTGTGATAAAGATATTCATAATAATTATAAACATAATCACCAAAAGTATCATAATGAAGTTTTCCATAATTTAATCCAAGAAACTTCTTGGATTTGACATGTTGTAAAGTTATGTGAGTATTTCCACAAGTAGCTAATTCTTTATTAATAAATTTAATTTTCCATAAAGAATTTGGTCCAGGTTCTGGGCTTCCTTGTACAAAAACCTAAATTATTAAAAAGTATAATTAAATATTTATAATTATTAGAATAAAAAAAATATAACGATAATTGATAATAATATATAAACATACATACCAATTGAGACTTAACTCCAGTTTCATAACATAAATTCTCCATTGAACTTAAGTAATTTCCTGTATTAACATGTTTTAATGCTACAATTGATTCATTTATAATTAATTTTGATTCATAATCAACAAAATCTTCAAATTCTTTAATTAATTTATTGATTGAATCAACATTTTCCATTTTCTTATAAAATTCAATTAATATTGAATCAAAATGATTTATTGGAAGTGATTTATAAAGGTATTTTTTCTGTTCTTCTATATCATTAATTTCTGCATTATAACAAAGTTTTCTAAACTTTGAAATAAATTTTGAAGTATTACCACCTTTATTTTCAGGAATATATTTTAATGATTGTAACATTTTTTCATTTGTATTTTTAAATACTTTAAAAGAAATATCTTCTTTAAGTGTGTTACAAAGTTTCTCAAAACTATCAATCTCATCTGGTAACGAGATAGTAGGATCCACGGATGATATAGCAATTTCTAAACAATCAGTACCATTGATTTTTTTAAGTTTAAAATATTTTTGTATATCATTAATCCATTCATTTGGATGAATATTTCCATCATATTTTGGAACATCCATTTTTTTTATTTTATTTTTTTGAGGGAAAAATTGCACTTCGGTTTAAATATTTCCAAATTTATATTGATGATCCGCAAATAATTCGTCATACTATCGAGATACTTGCTAAATTTAGAATATTTATCTTATTATTACACAAAAGTTACGCCCAAATGAACCTTTTTTTTTGTGTTATGATTAGATAAATGGCGCAGTTTAATATTTATTTTAGTCCGCAATGACTTTAAACTATAGTAATTGGGGATTTTGGTGGTCTTAAACTAAGAGTAAGTATGGTACATGGTAGTTAGATTTGGATATTTAACAATAGCAGATGGAAATAACATAGCTTCATTAGGAAGAGTGGAAATTAGAATAGAAATTGATGAAAATTTAGAAATACCTTTGGAGTTTGAAGTAATCGACTCAAGAAGAAAAGATTTGATATTAGGAACTGATTTATTAAGATATGGGATAATAAATATGAAGGATTTGGTTAATCTATATATAAATAGGCGAACTTGGGCAATATTTTGTATTTTTACGCATTTTTATTATTAATAAATTTATTATTTTACCCGAGAAAATAATTCACTGTGTAGGTAGCCTGGATGTAAAGCATATAATCCATGCAGGTAATGATGCGGGGATTGCGGGGTGGTCGTACACCGGACAGTGTTTTATTTTATCACGAAAAATTTATTTATTTTTATACAAAAAATAAAGAATTATCAGGTGACATGTGTGATGGCCACTTGGAAACTTTTAAACCCATTTTCATGAATTAATAACGAATTTTAAATATGTATAAAATTGAAATTAAATTTATATCTCAATAAAAAACCAATCAACACAATTATCTATCAAATAAAGTGTTTAAAAAGCTCAATACGCCACTACAAAAAAAAAAAACTTTAGTATTAATATAAAATTTTAAATTTAAATGATCAAATAAAATCAATTTACTAATAGCAATTTACTAACTGTAATTTACATACTTCATCAATTCCTCCCAATCTTTTGTTATGGCAAACAACTTCTTGAAAAATATTGTTTCCAATAGTAAATTGAATATCATGACTACGTAAAAATTCATATTGACCATTTTGACAATAATTACCATTAATATCATGGGATTTCTTAATGCGTAGATTAATAATATCATTTGATTTTAAAAAGCCCTGATTGTCTCTTACTTTAGCATGATTAAACTCCCAATCCTTAACCCAATATCTATGATAGTTTATATCATTACAATTCACTGAAACAATAAATATAAATTAATTATTATATTAAATAAACAAAATAAACAAATTAATTAATATTACCTTCTGTGTGATTAGTTGACGGTGATTTGTGATCGTAATACTGTGTATAATGAAAACTTCCATTATATTCATTCTTTCCATAATCTATTCCAAGGAACATTTTGGATTTGACATGTTGTAAAGTTATAAAACCATTGGTGTAGGTACTTAATTCCTTATTAAAATTAATTTTCCATAAAGAACTTGGATCAAGATCTGAACTAACTGCAAAAACCTAAATTTAAGAATTATATTAGTATGTTGGATCTGTAAATCATTTGTATTTTCATAAATAAAGGATATAATGCAAAATATACCAATTGAGATTTGCTTCCGGTCGTATAATTCAAGTCTTTATTCGAACTTAAATATTTTCCCGTAACAACATGTTTTAATGCTACAACAGATTCATTTGTAATTAAATTTTCTTCATCAACAATAATATCTTCGAATTTTTTAATTAATTCATTGATTGAATTCACATTTTTCATTTTCTTATGAAATTCATTTGAAACACGATCTAAATAATCCACTGGGAGTGATTTATAGAGATATTCCTTTTGTTTTTCTACGTCATTTATTTCAGCATTATAACATAATTTGCGAAAATTTGAAATAAATCGTGATGTATTACCACCCTTTCTATCAGGAGTATATTTTAATGATTGTAACATTCTTTCATTTGTGTTTTTGAACACTGTAAAGGAAATATCTTCCTTAAGTAAATTGCAAAGTTGTTCAAAACTACCAATCTCAGCTGGAAGCGTGATAAAAGAATCTACAAATAATATTGCAATCCCTAAATGATCACCTTTGTTAATATTCCTAAATATAAGATATTTTTTAATATCATTTATCCATTCATTTGGGTGAATATTCCCATCATATTTTGGAAATTCCATAGTTTTTTGGTAGTTTTAGAAAGAAATGATATTGCACTTCGGTTTTAAAATTTCCCGGAATTCTAAATTTATATTAACGATCTACGTTGTTAAAACACTAAAAGATTTGTTGGTTGCCGATCGTACTAAAATAGAAAAGCTTGATTTGAAATGTATTTATATAATCAGCAAATCAATACCAAAGATGGGGATCAGCATCTTAAAATGGAAATCACTCAAAAACTAATCTTATGTTAACGTTAACCTATCATGACATGTCAATCATTTCAAGTCATAACAATAATGTGACGCGCCACCCAGCCACCCATAGGGTGATATTGCACTTATATAGAATGATCTTTCTTGCTTAAAAATTATGGGATAAAATTTTTAGCAAATCATGTGAAAACTGAATAATTTTTTTGTTAGCCAAAAATGATCAACAACCGGATGACAAATTTTAATATTATGTAAATAAACAATTTGTTTGTATTACTTATTTAAATATAGATACATTTTTTTTTTATTTTGAACCAAAAAATAAACAATAATCAAATGGTAAATTTTCATTATCGTCGTCATTACATTATCGTTATAATTAAAGTTCCCTGCCGAAATTAGGGAGTTTCGGCATGGCAAAATTGTCAAAACCTAAAAATATTACATTTCACGTAATAACTCGGCGTCCAATGATCATAGAAAGATGCACCATAGCTCGTTGGAATCGTCTCATAACGACGAGTCGAATGGTGGTTAGATCGTCTTTCTACGATCACTGGATGCCGAGATATTAAGCGAAACGTCAAAAATCGGCATTTTGTATTTTGCGATACTGCGCCATTTGACGTTTCACTTAATAACTCGGCATCCAATGATCGTAGAAAGATGCACCATAGCTCGTTGGAATCGTCTCATAACGACGAGTCGAATGGTGGTTAGATCGTCTTTCTACGATCACTGGATGCCGAGATATTGAGCGAAACGTCAAAAATCGGCATTTTGTATTTTGCGATACTGCGCCATTTGACGTTTCACTTAATAACTTGGCATCCAATGATCGTAGAAAGATGCACCATAGCTCGTTGGAATCGTCTCATAACGACGAGTCAAATGGTGGTTAGATCGTCGTCTTTCTACGATCACTGGATGCCGAGATATTGAGCGAAACGTCAAAAATCGGCATTTTGTATTTTGCGCTACTGCGCCGTTTGACGTTTCGTCTATTATCTCGGCATCCAATGATCGTAGAAAGATGATTTAACCACCATTCGACTCATCGTTATGAGACGAATCCAACGATCTATGGTGCATCTTTCCACGATCATTGGATGCCGAGTTATTAAGTGAAACGTCAAATGGCGCAGTATCGCAAAATACAAAATGCCGATTTTTGACGTTTCGCTCAATATCTCGGCATCCAGTGATCGTAGAAAGACGACGATCTAACCACCATTTGACTCGTCGTTATGAGACGATTCCAACGAGCTATGGTGCATTTTTCTACGATCATTGGACGCCGAGTTATTACGTGAAACGTAATATTTTTAGGTTTCGACAATTTTGACATGTCGAAACTATTTCGGCATTTCGGCATTTCTACAGGTTTTAGTTTCGACATTTCGACAATAGCTTGTAGAGTTTTGGCAGGCAACTTTAGTTATAATGCTATCATGAAAATTTTTTCAGGGTAGTAATTCTAAAAATGATTAACAATCAGATAATAAGATTGTAGTTTTATTATAATGTTATCATAAAATTTTTTTTTCTCAACAATTGGATGATAAAATTAAATAAATGTTATATCAAGTAATTTTTTATTTTGAAACAAAACAATAAACAACAACTAAATGGTAAAATTTCATTATCATTGTCTTATTATTATGATATTCAGTTATCATAATTTTCCAGAACTAAAAATGATCAACAATCGGATAGTAGAATTGTTTTATTACAATATAATCATGAAAAATTTTTTTCCAGAGCCGTAATTCCAAAAATGATGATAGTAAATATTAAATAAATGCTTTATCGAGTAATAAACAATCTTTCTGTATTGTTATTTAAAGTTAATCACATATTCTGATATATATATTTTTTTATTTTTAAACCAAAAAATAAACAACAATCAAGATAATTAATTAACCTTAAAATGATTAACAAATGAAATAACTAAGCCAAAAATGATTAACAAGCAAAATAAACCGAAAATGATCATCCTTTACCAAATGAGAAAAAAATTATGTTAATAGCTAGTTAAGAGTAATTTCTCATTTTTTTTTATAGATATGTTAAATATAATCAAAAATTTTGCAAATAAAGTAAAAGTTATGGTTTGGCTAGAAAAGCCCGGCGAGCGAAGCGAGCCAAATGAAATTGCATCATCATAATAAATCACATGAATATTTAATACACAATCACATGATCTACCAGTAATTTTTCCACCAGTTAAAATTTAGAAATTCTCTTTAAATCTTAAAAACTATTTATCATAATAATTATGATACTGTATGGTAGTATAAACCAACTTAATTAAAAAAAAAGTCAGAATTATTACAGTTCTAATTATACTATGACTATAGCTCCCTGCCATGTTTAATGTTAACTTGTTCATGTTATACAATGATATTGCGACACCAAAAGTTTTACGCCGGTTTTCCTTTTTTTAATATTGAATTGGATTTTTTTTTTGGTTATATTCATTTTTTGTACTGCTGACTTTTTTTTTCATTAGTAGATAGGATTGGATCGGTTGGATCAGGTCCTAGAAGAACCGATCGGTCTTCGGTCCAGGATTTGAAGACCAGGACCAATTATATAAAATTTCTCATCAAATAATAAGAAGGTATATTATTATTCAAGTTTTCATTGTTAAATATCAAAACTTTCGTATTTTGATATTTTTAAATATAAATACTATTTTACTCCTTATGATGCTTTAAAAAAAAAGTTAAAGTACTGAAAATAATTATTTTGTTACATGATCGACATCGAATTTTATTAACCGTTGAAAATTGCAATAGTTTTACTTTTTTTTTTACTTATTTCAATAAACATAAATTTTAAAACTTTTTTTTTTAAAAAAAAAAAAACTTTCAAAAATTAGAATAGAATCTTTATAGTATAAAATCATTTTATAGTAATTATTAAAGCGTATAATATAAATATAAAAAAAATTTCTTTCTATAATAAATCTAATAAAATCTTTATATAGTAACTATCCTATTAAATAAATTCTCAGTTAACCCAACTTAATCATTTTTCAATTACCAAATTACCATAGTATTTAAAATTATAAAAATTAATAATCAAAATAGCAAATTATGCTTGTTATTTAATTGGGTACAAATCAATTGTCAATTTATACATATAATTAAAACATAATAAAATGATTATTTAATGCCAAAAAAAAAGCTTGAAATTATTTTAAATTATTGATCACAAACTTTTTTTGATCAAAGACCATGACATATAAACAACTATAAATAGGACAGATCAAAATTTTATTAAATTTATTGTCCGGAGCGAAGCGAAGGACTATATGTGTCTACACATTATGAAAAATGATCGATCACGTGAGTTTCTCTCTCCGTCCCCTCACGTGACGTCATCCAATGAAATCGCAAATCAGAGTTTTATCTTTTTTCCTCCGGACTTACAACTGTTTCCGTTTCTTTATAGTTTTATTACAGGACACATATGGGCGGATTTAGTTCACGCAGTAAAATTGACATAATGCTGCATTAAAATTTTTTTGTGAATAATGATTATCAATTTGTTTAAATCATGTGATTCGAATTTTTGTTAAAGTTTTACTCTATATAAACATTGTACTAATAAAATTAAATTTGAAAGATCTAAAGAAAAATTTAAAAAATTTAAAAATTATAAATAAATTTATAGCTGTTTAGCAAAAAAAATTTTTTATGTGAAAAGTTCAAAATTTAAAGCTATTCAAAAATGTATAATTTGATATGGTTTGTATCACAAGTTAAATTTTTAGATGATAACTGAAAATTCGGAATTTACTGTAAGCAGGTAAATATGCTTACGAGGGTCTACAAACGAAGATATAACATAATTTGCAAAGCTGAAACAAATTTTGACGTATTGGCGTTTTTTCTTTCTGGAATATACAGTATTTAAATGATTGTAATATTCTTTTTATTTGTATTTTTTAAATATTGTAAAGGATATATTTTTTTGCACTTTGCAAGTAATAATTATTGATATTAAGTATTTGTTTAAATTCAAAATACTTTAAAATATCATTTATCCATTTATCTGGATGAGTATTTCCATCATATTATGGATAATCCATTTTTTGATAGAAATTTTGAAATGAAAATGTGCGGCATACGAGAAATTTGTCATGTGAAAATTCAGATTTATTGTCGATATGTAGTATGTACATTACAAACCATAGAGATTACGATTTTACAGATATATACAGAATTAATTAATACTTTTAAATTTCTCAAGTTGGCTTTACATTGATAAATCATGTTACATGAAATGTTTAAAAAAAATTGCTTATAAATTGGACCACTGAAAATGAAGAAATTGATAATTTAATTCTAAAAATGCAATTAAAAATCAGCAAAGTTATGGTTGTTTAATTTATCATGATCGTGTGAGGCTATCAGTGTATAACCGTTATTAGGCATGAAATATTCCATATTATCATATTAAATACTTCGAATAAACTTCATTTGTTATTGTGGCAAAATTTACACTTATAAACTTGGATTTCCTCTTTTCTGATTAGTTAACATTCGATATCTTTCATTATATTTCTTTGTTTTTATTTCTTTGTTTTTGATAATAATTACTATCTCATGTTACGGAAATAGAATGAATACCTGACACTATCAGCAGAAGCTAAAAAAAGATGGCTAAAACCTCGCTTTATCAGTCATTTAAAAACTTTAAAACTGGCTTATATAACTATCTATTCGTAAATTAAGTATTTTTCAATGATTTAAATTAACCACTATATTTTTTTATCAATTGAATTTAAGATGCGTACTATAGTAATTGAGGTAAATTTGTAATAACTGAAAAATAAAAAAGTAATAATCTATATTAAGGTCCAAGTATGTTGCTTAATGAGCTCAATACACCACTAAAAAAGAAAGAAATTTTTAATATTAATACTATAATAAAATCAATTTACCTAATTTGAATTTACTTACTTCATCATTCCCTCCTAATCTTTCATTATGACAAACAATTTCTTGAAAGGTATCGTTTCCAACTGTAAATTGAATATCATGACTACGTAAAAATTCATATTGACCATCTTGACAACGAGCACCATTATTATCATAGAATTTCTTAATGCGTAGATTAATAATATCATTCGATTTTAAAAAACCTTGATGATTTCCTATTTTAGCATGGTTAAACTCCCAATCCTTAACCCAATAGCTATGATTTGTAATATTATCACAGCTCACTGAAACAACAAACATTGATTAATCATTATATTTAATAAATAAAATACAAAAATATTTGATATTACCTTCTGTGTGGTTAGCTGACGGAGATTTGTGATAACAATATTCAGAATTAATACCACTGTAATAATAGGTAAGCTTACCATAATTTATTACAAGAAACTTATTGGATCTAACATGTTGTAAAGTTATGTAAGTACTTCCATAAGTAGCTAATTCATTATTATTAAATTTAATTCTCCATAAAGAATTTGGACTAAATTTTGAATTTTCTGCTGCAAAAACCTAAAGTATTTAAAAATAAGAAAAAGAAATTAGCTTTATAAAAATGACGATTCTAATAAAGTAAAAGTAAATATACCAATTGACTAGAACTTCCAGTATTATAACTTAAATTATTAATTGAACTTAAATATTTTCCTGTAGCAACATGTTTTAAAGCTACGATAGATTCGTTCACGATTAATTTTGATAAATATACAGCAAAATCTTCAAATTCTTTAATTAATTTATTGATTGAATCAACATTTTCCATTTTCTTATAAAATTCAATTGATATAGAATCAAAATACAGCGGAAGCGAATTATAAAGATACTTCTTTTGTTCTTCTATATCATTAATTTCTGCATTATAACATAACTTCTTAAATTGTGAAGTAAATTTTGAAGTATTACCACCTTTATTTTCAGGAATATATTTTAATGAGTCTAACATTTTTTCATTTGTATTTTTAAATATTGTAAAAGAACTATCCTCTTTAAGTACGTTACAAAGTTTCCCAAAACTATCAACCTCGGTTGGAAGTGAGATAGTAGGATCTACAGATAATATAGCAATTTCCAAACCATCAACATCATCGATTTTTTTAAGTTTGAAATATTTTTGTATATCAATAATCCATTCATTTGGGTGAATATTTCCATCATATTTTGGAATACCCATTTTTTTTTTAGAAAATTACACTTCGGTTACGAAATTTAAATTTATGTTGATGATCCCATAATACTAACTCGTCATACTTGCAAGATACTTGCCGAATTTAGAAAAGTTTATCATTATTAATACGCCAAAGTTACGCCCAATGAATCTTTTTTTCTTATTGGCCGCTAATCGCTATTTTATTTTTATGTTATTTTATTTATTTTGTAATACGAGAAATAAAGAATTATCATGTGATGTGCTGATAGGCGATAGCCAAAAATCTTTTTATTTAAACGAAACTTTAAAATCAATGAATTAACAATGAAATTAAAGTTGAAATAAATCTAAATTACAAATTTCTATAAAGAACCAATCATAATCTAATCTACGATCCAAATAAAACGTTTAATGAGCTCAATACATCACGTATTAATAAAATATTTTAAACGATAAAATAAACCAATTTACTAATAACAATTTACTAATTGTAATTTACTTACTTCATCATTTACACAAAATCTTTCGTTATGACAAATCACTTCTTTGAAAAATATCGTTTCCAATAGTCCACAACCTACTAAAAATAATAAAAAAATATTAATTCATTTTTGTAACTTCAATATGTAATACTAAATACTTTGTTACCTTTCTTTCATATGTTTAAGAGATTCGTAATAATCATAAAGATCAACTCCGATAAGAATATATTCCGGATTTGACATGTTATATAGTTATAGAAGTATCAGTTTAAGTAGCTAATTCTTCATTAACCTGAATTTTCCATAAAGATTTTGGATAAAGATCTGAGTTTCCTACAAAAACCCAAGTTTTTTTAATTTTTAAATTATACAAAAATTTAATTAAATAAATTATGTTGTTAACATAAAAAATAAACCTATTAATTGAAAATTAGTTTAACGTAAATTTGAAATAAATTCCTGTAGCGACATGTTTTAATGCTACAATAGATTGATTCCGACTTATAGATAATGAATTCTTTAAATTCTAATTATTTCATTAATTGAATCAATATCTTCCATTTTCTTCTAAAATTCGATTGATCAATATTTATTAGAAGTGATTTATAAAGATATTTCTTTTGCTCTTTATACCATTAATTGCATTATCGCAGTTTCCTAAATTTCGGAATAAATTTTAAAGTATTATCACTTCTATTTTCGGGACATTTTAATGATTACTTATTATTGAAGGATTTGTAAATAATGTACTTACTTGAATATCATACGTTTATAATTGTAAAGGAAATATGATAATTTTTTATTTTAAATTGAATTAGTTTGGATTGATACATCATACTTAATACGTCAAAAATAATCGTATTTTTATCCGCCATCATATTTCGTCACTTAACGCTTAGCGGTTTTAACCCAATTTAGTTATTCGGAAAATTCCTTTTTTTTTATTAATAATTTTAGAAATGAATTAGTGGTTATATAAATTATAAACTCCAATGTAACATTTTTTTGAATTGTTTATACTCTTCAGAGCTACTTCTACGCGTTGAAATGTTCTTTCCAAACTTTGTTTTTTATTATCCCATTTCCCGTAAATCACTCACTGAGTTAAATCAGTTTATAAATCAATTTTTCAATGACTCTCCACTAAAAAGCAATTTCGACCATACGTCGTTCTATTCTAACCTAATAAAGGAAGCTAATATTAGCAGAATGCGCTATCTTATTTAGTGATAAAAGAAGGTACATGACCAATCTCTCATCCAAGATTAATAGACTTTTATCAACGACAATATGAGGACGCCTGTACAGTGCAAGCTGGGGTGGTTACCAGCAATCCCAGCACAGTAATTCTCCTGAGCAACGACACGATGGACTCGACCAGGAGTTACCCTCTCATTGCAAAACAAAAAGACGCACCTTATATTCTAATGTATCAAAGTTGTTTTCATTTAACAACCTCTTGGTCTCTAACAACAAGAACTGGGACCAGGTATTGTCGAGATCTCTCCAAGACATTACTGAGGTATACAAAGAATATTCGCTGATTTCTTTTCTGTAATGAAGGAGAAAACTGCGATATGACTTATTTTTCTTTTCCCTTGAGTAAGAAATGAGTTGATGTCTCAAGAACTTTTCACTAGACATATTCTTTTGAGATAAAAAAATATGAAAATAATTGACGAAAAAAAAAATTACTTTTTATTGCTTTAAATACCTTTTATTTATACAAAAATGTTAACAAGTGAAGATACATATTTTTTAAGATGTAAGTATGCTATATCCGGTTTCCATCTGTTTAATTTTTACTTTTTTATATTTCGGATCAGTGTCTAATTAAATTTAATCTCTATTTTTCAGATTAATCTTTAATTACCGACAATTGGTTCTATTTAATCTCTATTTTTCAGATTAATATTTAATTACCGATAACTGTTAAACAGATATCAATCATATCATCTATTTTTCCAGATCAATATCTAATCACCGATACCTGTTTAATTTCTACTTTTGTCAGAGTCTAATTGATATCTGTTTAATTTTTAACTCCTCATATCTGTTTAGGAGATTTAATTAAATATACAATAGAAATAATAGAAATTTTTATTATTGTTATTAACATCTATTATAGTTGACTAAGACATATTAAAGTACTTATACTACGTCTAAATTTTTGACTATCAAACTATCTAATTTATGTCATATGACTTCATATAAAATCACGGGATTCAATAGTGATTCAATAATTCGTTGCTAACATAATTAATGTTTATATATTTTATTGTAACAGTTTTTATTTTATTATTTTATAATAGTATTAAATCTTAATAATCAATTTTTTATCATTTTATAAATAATAATTTAATTTAGATTTAAATGATCATAAAAAAAAAACTCTCCCTCGTCGAAATTATGCTAAGAGAAACAATGTACCAAAATTTATATTAAAAATAAAAAAAAATATAAGAACATGGAGTCATACTTAACGCGTTAATCAGTTATCAAATGTAAGACGTTAGAGAAAAATTTCAAAGAATAATTAGTAATAATTGAATTTTTTATTAATTTGTTAAATATGAAAACTATTACATAATTTAAATATGAAATAATTTATTATTAAAGTTATTTCTTTTAAGAATTTTTCTAACTATGTTGTTCACCGCAGTGATAGTCTGATGTTTTAATATTACGCAAATTCGTCATGTATCACACCGTAATTAAGCAAAGCAAATAAATTACATTTAGAGTCAATAATATATTCTCTTAAGAATACCGGTAATATACTTTGATAATATTCCTCCAGGTAAAGAATATACATTGGAACGTCAAAATTTTTGATTAGAAGTATACCAGCAGTGAAGTGGTCATTAAGAGGTTTCACCAATATCGATAAGTTTCGGCAATTTCGCCTTAGTATATGTACAGTACATTTAAAGGCAGAAATTTTAGGGATTCATTATTTTTTTCAGTATCAGTACTAGTTAATCTGAAAACGAAAATTAATTTAGTATTTTTTTTTTTGTAAAAGTAATGAATTTTTTTTTCTTCCAATTAAGATAATTAAGTCATAATTACAATAAAATTGGAAATTGCTAATAATACTTTATTATGTTCATCTGTAAGTAGAACTTTATAAAATGCAAATACAGTCTCAATGTTCCAATTTTTCCAATTTTCAAAAAAAGATTTTGATCCATTAATAGTAAAAAATCCATTCTTCACTAAAATAAATTTTGCATAAAGTTTTTGGTTATTTTCATTATATAATGAGAGATTTATCATTCTTAATTGATTACAATTTAAAAAAAAATTCTTTAATATCATCCAAATTTTCAAATTCAATTTCTATAGTTAATCACTCAAGATCTGGGCAATATTTAACAACACTATTAATTAATTTTTTGGTATGAATATAATCTGGTTCTTGAGATGCTATATTGATTTCTAAAATCCTACCATTAGATTTTTCAATTAACATATAATCATTATAAAATGGTAAATATGTAGTTTCAAGATGTTGAAGATTTGGGAAAGAAGAAATTGATAAATATTTTTCCCATTCTTTCATTTCTACACTCCCATCATAAAGTATTTCACTATTATGAAGTCTTAAACATCGTAGATTTATTAATAATGGAAAAAAAATTAGGTCAGTTAAACTTATTTCAACTTCTTGAAGTGTAATGGCTTTTCTTCCTATCACGTCACTTAATTCTTTATATTGCTTTTTTACATTATTAATTCTAATCTTAATGATTTCAATTTTGTTTGAACATCAATAAATCTATTTAATCCTGGAATATCTCCATCACAATATAGTATTGTTAGATCCTCAACATTTTTACAAATTTTTGCCATTCCAAATAATAATGTTGAAGATACATTAAGAATATTAATTGTTAAGACACAGATCTGAGAAAAACAAGTTAATGCACCCGGATATTGATATAAATGTTGTGTTGTATTCAAATAAATAAATATACTTGATATCTTTACAATTACTGATATATATATATATATATATATATATATATATATATAAATAACTTATAATCTAGTAAATTTCTTTTATATAAACCATATTTATCTTCCTTTTTAATTAGTGTTTCTATCATATTCTTGATAAAACGTGATGGTACTTGGGGAGAAATATTAATGTAATTAAATAATGGTCGATTTGAAAAGGTAATATTTTCATTATTAATATTATTAATTAATAACATCTTTTGTAAAATGCATTGACGAAGTTAATAATTGCATTACACATAATTATATTATACTTATATATATAATTTTTATGATATACAATGATTTTTTTAAGAAAAATAACTAAATTCAAATAATGAAATTGGATCACGTTGATATATTAAATATTTATGGTGGCTACTCAAAAAAAATATGTATATTCAAAATCAACCCATGGAATTAACCTATGAGATTTAGTCATTATCAAAAAAAAGCTTTCATTTAATTTAGAAATTATGGAGCTAATTACTTTAATGTCATCAACACTGTCTTGAAGATGAATATAAAAAATTTTTACATTGTTTATTTTGATTTCGCAAATTGGAGATGGTTTTATACTTATATGCATCATTTTGATAATTTATATTTAATAATTGGATAAGTTAAGAAAAATCAAGATTTATTTAAATTATGAACTAAGAATTTTTAAAATATTCATTTCTCTAACATTAGTGTTTAAATAATTCTAAGTGATATTTAATATTTGGATAAGCCATATAAAAAAGAATTATTTAAATTACAAACTGAATAAATAAACATAAGAAAATGCATCTGAAGTGTATATATTATTAATAAAATTGTATTTTGATAAAATATAAAATGTAGCCAAATAAAGGGGTAAAGTTAAAAGTATTATTAAAGCTTGTATAATAAGCAATATATTAAACAATATTTCTGAATCATAATTATCTAATTTATAATGGTATTTTGTCCATAAAAAAGATTTAGCTATTTGAGGAGATTGAAAAAAAGAATAAAGATGGAAATTTTTATTTTGATGCTCTATACTATAAAAAGGAGAATCTATGATCATATACGTTTCTGATGAATATTTTAGAATATATTCTGGATAATATTCATCTAGTAATGGCATTGCGGAAGTGATAATGCTTAAAAATGACTTATTGTTCATTAAATTCTCTTTACAATAAGTCATACAGGACCCAGAAATATATATAAAAGGGTCAGGTTTGAGTTTGCGTGAACTAAAAAACTCATGAAAATCTTTCCTTTTTTAGATAATTTTTGATAATTTCAGTCAGAATTTTATTTCCCATTATAGTAACCGACTGACATTATCATAATTCCGGCCCTGAAAAAATGCGTACAGCTCATAGTAAAAAATTTTTTTCATCACCTGACCCCTATATATATATTTCTGGGTCCTAGTCATACATTTTTTATAAATATCATCAATTAATTCTAAATTATGTTCTTTAATTGTAAATTTTAATAATTCAACTCCATATTTCAAAAACTTAACTTATTATTTATTACATTTTAAAACCATCCATCTAATATAAATCAATCATGATTTGGTAATGGTAAAGTAGATTTTGAAAACTTCCTTTTGTAATGTTTAAGTTTTTAGCATATTCATTATCTTCACGTGTCATGATATTTAAATAAAGTGATAATTTAGATTGCGACACATTATAAAGTTGACGGAGGCGCAGTCATTATGCTTTAATAGGAACACGAGTTAAATATTCTCGATTAATAAGAATCAACTTGTTAAACAACGACTGACAAATAAAAAAGCCAATTACTTGCTTATAGTAAACCTCATATGTTATTGCGCTAAGATTTACGTCCATGAACTTGCTTTCCTGTTTTAGTACTTTTTCTGATTAGTTAACATTCGGTGTTTTTCATTATAACACTTCCCTTTTCAATTATCTTGTGATCAGAGAATAGATTCATTCTTGATCAGCATTAATAAAACATTTTGCGGTTCCGACTTATCAGAACATTCGACGACCATCGACGGATCAATAAATGATGGGTATTACCAGGCGCTAAAGATGATGATTAAAACTAAAACCTCGTGCCATAAGCCTGTATAACTTAACTATTCGTAAATAATTTAAATTTTATTATTGAATTTAAAATGTGTACAAAAATTAAGGTAAATTTTAATTTCAAAGATCAAAATATTTATTTATTTATTTTTAATAACAATAATATTGTTATATTGACAACATTTGGTATTCTTATTTATACTTTTAGTGAAAATAACAAATCTAGTGAAAAAAGACAAATCTATTTTTTAAACTATTTTTATTTTATGAAATGCAATAGTTATGGTTATATAAATACAATTCATTTTAGTTATACTAAGGTCCAAGTGTATTGTTTAATAAGCTCAATACACCACTAGAAAAGAAAAAAGTTTGATATTAATGTAAATGCAAGATTTTAAACAATAAAATTATATCAATTCATTAGTAGTAATTTACCAAACTAATTGCAATTTACTCACTTCATCATTCCCTCCTAATCTTTCATTATGACAAACAACTTCTTGAAAAGTATCGTTTCCAACATTAAACTGAATATCATGACTACGTAAATATTCAACTTGTCCGTTTGGAATAGGATTACCATTAATATCATAGAATTTCTTAATACGTAGATTGATAATATCATTCGATTTTAAAAAGCCTTGATGATTTCCTACTTTAGCATGGTTAAACTCCCAATCCTTAACCCAATAATAATTGGACATATTATTGCAACTCACTGAAATAACCACTGTTAATTAATTATTATAGTAATTAACAATATAATCAAAAATATTAAATAGTTTACCTTCAGTGTGATTAGTTGACGGAGATTGGTAAAGTCCGGAATTTATTCCAAGTAACATAATTGATTTGACATGTTGTAAAGTTACGTGAGTACTTCCATAAGTAGCCAATTCATTATTATTAAATCTAATTTTCCATAAAGAATTTGGACCAAATTTTGAATTTTCTACAGAAACCTGAATTATTTAAAAATAAGAAAAAAGATTAGGTTTGTAAAAATGACGAATCTAATAAAATCAAAAATATATATATATACCAATTGAGTAGAACTTCCAGTATTATAACATAAATTTGCATTTGAACTTAAATATTTTCCTGTAGCAACATGTTTTAAAACTACGATAGATTCGTTCGTGATTAATTTTGATAAATATACAGCAAAATCTTCAAATTCTTTAATTAATTTATTGATTGAATCGACATTTTCCATTTTCTTGTAAAATTCAATTGATATAGAATCAAAATGATTTATTGGCAGCGGAAGTGAATTGTAAAGATACTTCTTTTGTTCTTCTATATCATTAATTTCTGCATTATAACATAGCTTCCTAAATTTTGAAATAAATTTTGAAGTATTGCCACCTTTATTTTCAGGGACATATTTTAATGATTGTAACATTCTCTCATTTGTATTTTTAAATACTGTAAATGAAATATCTTCTTTGAGTACATTACAAAGTTTATCAAGACTATCAAACTTTGCTGGAAGTGAAATAATAGGATCTACAAACGATATAGCAATGCCCAAACGATCATTAATATTAGTATTCTTAAGTTTAAAATATCTTTTTATATCATTTATCCATTCATTTGGGTGAATATTTCCATCATATTTTGGAAAATCCATTTTTTTTTAGAAAATTACACTTCGGTCTAAATATTCCCGAAATTCAAATTTATATTATGATCCCCCGTCTTAGTACTTGCCGAATTTAGAAATGTTTATCTTATTATTGCGCCAAAGTTTACGCCCAACAAATCTTTTTTTTCTTATTGGTCGCTATTTTATTTATGTTATTTTTATGTTGTAATACGAGAAATAATAATGTATAATTATCATGTGATGTACTGATAGCCAAAATTCTTCATTTAAACGAAACTTTAAATCAATGAATTAACAATGAAATTTAAAAATATGAATAATGTTGAAATAAATTTAAATTACAAATCTCTATAAAGAACTAATCATAATCTAATCTACGATCAAAATATAATGTTTAATAAGCTCAAGCAATACACCACTAAAAAGATTAATATTAATAAAATGTTTTAAACGATAAAATAAACAATTTACTAGTAATAGCAATTTACTAATTTTAATTTACTTACTTCATCATTTCCACCCAATCTTTCGTTATGACAAATAACTTTGAAAAGTATCATTTCCAATAGTAAATTAAATTTCATGACTACGTAAAAATCAACTTGACCATTCAAAATTAGAATAACCAATAATTATTATACTTTTTCTTAATACTAAGATAGATTAATAAATATCATTTGATTTAAATATCCTTGATGATTTCTAGTTTACTGTGTTTGAAGTTCCAATTTGTTTTCATTTCTGCCACGTAATTTAAATTTTTGTTACCTTGCTTACGTATGTTTAGAATAACTCCGATAAGAATATATGTGTCGGATTTGACATGTTATATAGTTATAGAAGTATCAGTTTAAGTAGCTAGTTCTTCATTAAACTGAATTTTCTATAAAGAATTTGGATCATGTCTGAACTTCCTACAAAAACCCAAATTTTTTTAAATTATACAAAAGTTTAATTAAATAAATTATATTAATTGAGAATTTCGTAAATTTGCTATTTAACTTAAATAATTTCCTGTAGCAGCATGTTTTAATGCTACAGTGACCCATAAATAATGAATTCTTCAAATTCTTTAATTAATTTATTAACTGAATCAATATCTTCTAATCAATGAAATTTTACAAGAAAATGGAAGTGATTTATAAAGATATACTATTTTTTTGCTCTTCTATACCATTAATTTCGCATTATCACAAAGTTTCCCAAATTCTGAAATAAATTTTGAAGTATTATCACTTTTATTTTCGGGACATTTTATTATTGAAAGATTTGTAAATAATATGCTTAATATAATACGTTTAAAATCGTAAAAGAAATAAAATATATTCTTTAAGCAAGTTACGGAGTTTTTCGATATCGTAAATTGAATTAGCTTGGATATTAAGGGTGGAATTGTAGCCATTTCTAAACATGATACATCATATTTAATACGCTAAAAATAGTCGTATTTTTGAAGATTTTTATCCATTCATTTGGATGAATATTTTCACCATATTTCGGAAAATTCTTTATTAATTTGATGGCTTAATTGCATCTTATTTTAAATATTTTCCTGATGATCCAATATCATCATGAGAAATTTGACACGTGAAGATAATGAAAATATCGGTTTTACGCTAAGATTTACGTCCATGAACTTGCTTTTCCTGTTTTTGATACTTTTTCTGATTAGTTAACATTCGGTGTTTTTCATTATATCACTTATTTTTTCAAATTATCTTGTGATACGAAAATGGAGTCGGTTCGCGCTGAAAGACACTTAAAAAAACTTAAATTGGCTGTATAACTTATCTATTCGTAAATTAAGTTTTTATTTCAATTTATTGAATGTAAAATGTGTACAACAATTAAGGTAAATTTTAATTTCAAAAATCCAAATATTTTTTTTTTTTATTTTTTTGGAATACGAGGCATATTCTCGATTAGTAAGAATCAACTTGTTAACGACAACTGACAATAAAAAGTCAATTAATACATTTTAGTTTATACTAAGGTCCAAGCGTATTGTTTAATAAGCTCAATACACCACTAGAAAAAAAGAAAGTTTAATATTAATGAAATACAAGATTTTAAACAATAAAATTATATCAATTCATTAGTAATAATTTACAAAATTAATTATAATTTACTTACTTCATCATTCCCTCCCAATCTTTCATTATGACAAACAACTTCTTGAAAAGTATCGTTTCCAACATTAAACTGAATATCATGACTACGTAAATATACAACTTGTCCGTTTGGAATAAGATTACCATTAAAATCATAGGATTTCTTAATACGTAGATTGATAATATCATTCGATTTTAAAAAGCCTTGATTATTTCCTACTTTAGCATGGTTAAACTCCCAATCCTTAACCCAATAATAATTGGACATATTATTGCAACTCACTGAAATAACCACTGTTAATTAATTATTATAGTAATTAACAGTATAATCAAAAATATTAAATAATTACCTTCAGTGTGATTAGTTGACGGAGATTTGTAATATCCATAATATATTCCAAGAAACTTATCTGATTTGTCATATCGTAAAGTTATGCGAGTACTTCCATAAGTAGCCAATTCATTACTATTATTAAATCTAATTTTCCATAAAGAATTTGGACCAAATTTTGAATTATCTACAAAAACCTGAATTATTTAAAAAGAAATTAGGTTTGTAAAAATGACAATTCTAATAAAATAAAAAAAATATACCAATTGAGTAGAACTTCCAGTATCATAACATAAATTGTTAATTGAACCTAAATATTTTCCTGTAGAAACATGTTTTAAAGCTACGATAGATTCGTTCACGATTAATTTTGATAAATATACAACAAAATCTTCAAATTCTTTAATTAATTTATTGATTGAATCAACATTTTCCATTCTTTTGTAAAATTCAATTGATATAGAATCAAAATGATTTATTAGCAGCGGAAGTGAATTATAAAGATACTTCTTTTGTTCCTCAATATCATTAATTTCAGCGTTATAACATAGCTTCCTAAATTTTGAAATAAATTCTGAAGTATTCCCACCTTTATTTTCAGGAACATATTTTAATGATTGCAACATTCTTTCATTTGTATTTTTAAATACTGTAAATGAAATATCTTCTTTAAGTACACTACATAATTTTTCAAAACTATTGACATCATCTGGAATTGAAATAATAGGATCTACAAACGATATAGCAATGCTCAAACGTCGATTAGTATGCAAATTATCATTTTTTAGTGTAAAATATCTTTGAATATCATTTATCCATTCATTTGGGTGAATATTTCCATTATATTTTGGAAAATCCATTTTTTCTTTTAATCTGGGAAAAAAGCGTTAATTACACCTCGGCAATAATTTTCCCGAAATTTTGAATATTTATACATAAATCAGTATACCAGTTTTAAACAAGATTTAGATTAATTTGCTAATTATGGTATCACCATGATATTGATTTTCTTGCTTAATCAGGCTCAGACTCCTGTATTACAAAACGTATTTCACATGCTAGTTATTTGCATAATCTAAATATGAACTAATATATAAAACTTACAGCTAATTTCATAATGCACAGGACGCTTAGCAAATTTTGGAAATATTCGGTAAAGCTCAAAATAAGATAAAATTATACCATCATTCTCGGAATGTTACTCCAAAATTAGCGTATAACTTTTCAAGCTTTACCGAATATTTCCGAGTTCTTTAAAATTTGCTAAGTGTCCCGACCTTTTTGAAATCAGCTGTAATCTGTTTCTTTTATTATGATTTCCAAAAGTATCATCGTTAATAATTTAATATCTTAACCATTTATCATAAACTGGTAATACAGTATTATCGCAACACATTAAAAGAATAATCTTTTTCATATCTGATAAGTTGTTAAATATAATGAACGAGTTGTATTATTATAAAATTCATTATCCTTTGGAATTTAATAACCTTTGTTCATTTATATCGTAAATTCCTGAAAATTAAAATAAAATTTTAGTTTTTCCGCTTCTCTTTTGAAAATATTGTGTTTTATAATTTTAGCTGGGATTCCTATCCCGGTATATACATTTATATTTAATCGTTGACAAAAGAAAATCGTCACAATTACTTTATAAAAAATTAAAACAATATTTTATATTTAAATGAAGCCCAAAAATGGGATATTTATCAATATAACAAACAAGAACACTTTATTTATAATAATTCTTCAAATCAATACAGTACTTTTACTTTAATTGCAGAACTTTGTATCCATAATAAGTTTCCTCCATAATAAGTTCAATAATCACTAAAAAAAAAATACTTCAAAATTTTCTCTTGGTATTTTGTCATGGCAAATAACTTCTTGAAAAGGATCGTCTTCAATGGAAATCATGTACGTACTGTAAAAATTCATTCTGGCGATTTACGCTAAGATTAATAATATCATATGATTTTAAAAAATCCCGAGTTTTCTAATTTACTATTATTAAATTTCCAATCTGTAACACAACCTACTAAAGCAATAAATATTAATTAATTATTAGAGTAAATAAAATATTTAATTTAATAGCTCCTACGAGATTAGTCATTGGAGATTTGTGATGATAATATTCACGACCGTGTTCTGGATTAGGCATGTTGTAAAGTTAGAAAGTATTAGTGCAAGTGGTTAATGTTTTTATTATTAAATTTAATTTTCCATAAAGAACTATTTTTAATTTATGTAGAAATTTAATTAAATAATTTTAAGCTATCTGATAAATCAACAAATTGCGTAACATACCAATTAAGAATTACTTCCAATCTTGTAACATAAATTTTCAATTAACTTTGATTCTTCTGAAACAATATTTCCAAAACTTTTATTATTCGTTAATTGAATTCAGTTCCTTCATTTCTTGTAAAGCATAATATTATGTAAGAAGTGATTTATAAAAATATTTCTTTTGTTTTTCTATGTTTACTTTAACATAATTTACGAAAATTTAAGTAAGTTTTGATGTATTGTCACCTTTACTTTCAGGATTATATTCCAATGATTGTAACATTTTTTCACTTGTGCATCATAAAGTTTTTTTAATATCGCCAATTGGTTCCGAAAAATTAATGGTGAAAATCTACAAGATCCATATAGTATTTGTTATGTGTAGTTTTTAAGACCTTTCATCAATTCGTCATTCGTCTGGATGATTATTCCATCATATTTATCTTTTTTTGTTAAAAAATTGATGGTAACTACAATAAAGTGAGTGAAATCTTTAGAAATAAGAAAAACCAAAATACTTATAAGGGAATATACAATTATGGCAGTAGATAATTTATTACCTTTAATTTGCAAGGGTCTAGAGCAGGACGACGGATCGAATCACTTCCTCTTCTCACACATTTCCAAAACTTCGGTTCTTGAATACTTTATCCTTTTGGGAAATTCATGTTGTCGACACAGAGTAACGCCGGAATAAAATAAAAAATAAAAAATAAAAAATCAATAATAAATAAAAGAAATTTCATAATTTGTAATCAAGTTCTAGGGGATGATGCTATTTGGTACATGACTTTTCTGGAGATTAGTTGATTGAAATTTTTCTTCCACCTGGCACCAGCGGACTGCCTAAAAAATAAAGTAATTGCAACTTTGGTATTTATATACAATAGACTATTGAAACATTTCAACTTTCTATTAAAAAAAATACAAATTAAGTGTGAGTAATAGGCTTTAAATATTAACAAATGATGACTGTTTTAAGTTAAAAAAATAGAATTGAATTTTTTAATTTAATGAATAAAAGATTGGCTTTTATTTGAAATTTGATAGACTCAATATAATTGAAATTTATTTTGAGTTGAATTATAAATTTTAAAAACCAAAAGTTTCCAAAGATAAAAAATTCATATTTGATAAAATCTAATTTCTTTAACAAACAAAAATTTGATTAATAACACTTAGTCTTAGATCCAATTATATTGTTTAATAAGCTCAATACACCACTATAAAAAAAGGTTAAGTATTAATACAAGACTTTAAATAATAAATCAATTACTAATAGCAATTTATTATTATAATTTACTTACCTCATCATTTCCTCCTAATTTCTCATTGTGACAATGAACTTCTTGGAAAGCATCATTTTCAATAGTAAATCGAACATCATGGATACTACGTAAAAATTCAACCTGTCCGTTTGTAGTTGTATTACCATTATTATCATGCACTTTCTTAATGCTGAGATTAATGATATCATTTGATTTTATAAATTCCTGATGATTTCCTACTTTAGCATGGTTAAACTCCCAATCCTTAACACAATATCCATGATTTGAAGTATTAATACAGCTCACTGAAACAATAAACGTTGATTAATAATTATATTAAATAAATAAAATAAACAAAAAATATTAAATTTTAACCTTCTGAGTGATTATTTGATGGAGACGTATGATAAAAACTTTTATAATAAAAGCTACGATCGTTATGATTGTAATAAGACTTTCCATAATTTATTCCAAGAAACTTTTTAGATTTATCATGTTGTAAAGTTATAAATGTATCAGTGTAACTAATTAATTCATTTAATTCTTTATTAGATTTAATTCTCCATAAAGAATTTGAAACAGGCTCTGTACTCCCCACAAAAACCTAACTCATAAAAATTTCATTAAATATTTTATTTATATTATCATGAAAAATAAAAGAAAAATAAATAATCAAATTATGGAACTTACCAATTGAGACTTACTTCCAGTTTTGTAATAAAAATTTTCTGAACTTAAATATTTTCCCGTAGCAACATGTTTCAAAGCTACAATAGACTCATTTACAATTAAATTTGACAAATATATAGCAAAATCTTCAAATTCTTTAATTAATTTATTGGTTGAAACAACATTTTTCATTTTCTTGTAAAATTCAATTGAAATAGAATCAAAATGATTCATCGGAAGTGACTTATAAAGATATTTTTTTTGTTCTTCTATATCATTAATTTCTGCATTATAACATAGCTTCCTAAATTTTGAAATAAATTTTGAAGTATTACCACCTTTATTTTCAGGGACATATTTTAATGATTGCAACATTCTTTCATTTGTATTTTTAAATACTGTGAATGAAATATCTTCTTTAAGTACATTACAAAGTTTATCAAGACTACCAATCTCTGATGGAAGTGAAATAATAGGCTCTACAAGCGAAATAGCAATGCTCAAACGATCACTAATTTTAGTATTCTTAAGTTTAAAATATCTTTTTATATCATTTATCCATTCATTTGGGTGAATATTTCCATCATATTTTGGAAAATCCATTTTTTCTTTTAATATCGAGTGAAAAATGTTAATTACGCATCGGTATGAATTTCTCCGAAATCTTGTATATTTATAACTAGCCTGAATCGGCGTACCAGTTTAAACAAGATTAGCCTAAAGATTAGCCTAATTTATCAAGCATGGTATCACCATAATGATCTTCTTTATTTAATCGGGTTTAGATGTTTTTTTAAATGCTTGAATATTATAAACATAAATGCGTGTTCTTACCAAAAAAAAGTACATAATCCTAAATATGCAATCATTAATAAAAAATTTTTAAAATAAAAATAAATCTTTCGCAGTTTCTATATGGCAATTTCCCGAATTATCATCAATAATAATTTAACATCTTAACATTTATTACAGTTTGACATATCCAAATAATGTTTTATGTTAATCCTTAATAATAATTAAATTTCAATCCATTAAAAATAATTCTTATGTTTTATTTTTGTTTTTTCTATATCATATTATAAACGATATAAAATTGAAAGTTTTGCCAGGTTCTTTTGTTTGAATATATTTTAATGATTTGTATTTTGTACTATTATAAAGTTTATTAATCAAATTATTATCTTCAATTGGAAAATAAATAAAAATGCCATATTTTTTGAATTTTTAAATGTTCTATATAAAAAAAAAAATTTTTATTATTTAAATAAACCAAAAATTGTTCTTAATTATACTTTATGGGAGTTTTAAATATGAAAATTATTTAATTACATGAAATATTTCCTATTATGCTTATGTTAGTTATTTATATAGAAAGTATAGCATCTCGGTGAATAATCTAATAATTCTAAATTAAAGACTTATTAGTAATAATAAATCTTAATTATAGTCTGTATAATTTTGATGTTTGGCCGTTAACAAAATTGTCAGTCCATTGAAATCAGTAATCCTTATTTTTATTTTTTTATTTTTATTTTATTATAGAAAGATGATAGTACTATGGCTCACTCCATATAGGGAGTAAACCAGAAGTATAAAATACATGGTAAAACAATACTTAACCAAAGTGAGTTAAAAGCACACACCCATAAGGAATTCACCTTCGTAAGAAAAGATAGCTAACAATAGAAAAACTACGTCGCTCATTATCAATTTGTAATGGACAACAATCATAAATTTCATTTTGTTTATTTTGTTTGGGGCCAAAAATCTAAAAGCGACTTCGGCAGACGAATATTCAGAATTCTTACTGCTACATTACCGAATGTCAAAATCGTTAGGCTAGCCATAAATATACAAAGAAAAAAATTAAAGGAGAATAAGATAAAGAAACATTAATAAAATTAAGAAGAAAAATCTATATATGTTGCAATGTCGGACAACTTCCCGACAACCTTTTTCCCGACATACCCTTTGCCCAACAATGATTACCCGACAAGACATATTCCCGAATGTATATTTTACCGACATGACACATTCCCTAATAGACATTATACCTACATGTTAGTTTTCCCGACATGACATTATCCCGACAACACATATCCCAACAGAAATTTCCCGACATGTTGAGATGATTTACAAAAAGTAATTTATTATAATGTATCATGTTTATAAATATAAATATAAATAACTGTTATTAACAGTTCTTTATTTTCCTTTTTTTTTCAATGTGATTTTTCACGACCAGCATGGTTTATATATATATATATTTATATTTATTTAATAATTATTTCATTTTTTTTAATAATTTTTTAAAACCGTTTTAATTTACTTTTTTATCTAAATTTATTTTTAATTTATTATCATTTTTTTAAAAAAAATAACTATTTTATAACAATTTTTTTTTTAAAAAAGGTTTCTTAAACCGTTGTACTTTATAAGACATAGATATATTTAATAAGACAATTGTCTTATGGCAAATTCTTTTTTAAAAAGTTGTTAAAAAAATAACTGGAAATAAATAAATGCAACTAAAATAAATTTTTGTAGGGACACAACGGGTTGCTGCAAGTTATTTTATTAAAAATTTGCACTATTAAAATGAAATATACAGTGTACATGAAATTGCGAATTTTTACTAAAATAAATATATGAATAAACAAATAAAAAAATTTTCTCCATATGTTTTATTTTAAATAATTGGGAAATTCAGGAAATCGCTTTTTTTAATGTATATGTCATGTCGAGAAAATGTCTGTCGGGAAATGTGTTATCGGAATAATGTCATGTCGGGAGAACTAACATGTCAGTATAATGTCCATTAGGGAATGTGTCATGTCGGTAAAATATACATTCGGGAATATGTCTTGTCGGGTGATCGTTGTCGGGCAAAGGGTATGTCGGAAAAAAGGTTGTCGGGAAATCGTGGTGTAACCATATGTTGATGCCAAGGTACATTGTGTAAAAAATTTGAAGTAAAACGCACATTTGTCTGGCCATAGCATAATCCCAATGTACTAATTTATACTTGTAACCTCAAGAAAATAAATTTGTCATCTTGATTGTTATTCGCTCTGAAATAATTCTTTTTTTGCTTCCTATTTGTAAAAAAAATTTTCACTTTTGACACAACAAATCCCAATCACATTTTGGTTAACTAACCAAACTTAAAGGTAGCCATACTCATAGGGCATTATAAATGTATATAAAATAGCACGCCTAGGTTCAAAATAGTATACTAGTACCTGTTACTGTTTTATCAACCTTGCAAAAAGGCGCAAACTGATTGGTAAGCTAGAGTGTGACTTTGCTAGCCTTGTTGGACCATTTCCTGAATACCAATTTCCTGGATATACCTTTTCCTGAATCCAATTTTCTGAATGCCTATTTCCAGAAATTGATCATTTCCTGAAATTCCATTTTACCGAATGCCAATTTCCCGAATTATTTTATCCTGAATTATTTTATCCCAAATTCCAATATCATGAACCTTGATATTCTGAATGGACATTTTACTGAATTTAATATTATTTTGTATAATTTTACATCATAAATTAGAATTATTAATTTCATAAACACAACCTTTATTTTATTTAGTATATTAATCAATAAATTATATATTATGTATATGATAAATATAATATGTAATAAACTAACTTGCATTAAAACAAATACTTAAAATAAATAATGCAAAAGCGAGCAGATTTTATTATTCAGTCAAAGTATTTGTTTAAATTTGTACCTGTACCAAATTTTTTTCTCCTAAAATGTAAATTAATTATATTTACTTGATATTTAGGAAATATTATTAACTCAGTGGGTCGGAGAAAAATTTTATTAGCTAAAAATGTAATATTTCCTAATTGATTGTATATATATTTCCTTATGTTTACTTCATATTTACTTCAATTGATCGTAATACCTGTACAGGCAAGGAATGCTTGAAATAGCCACTCCCCAAATTACATAATTATGACAAGTAAAATTCATATTCAATTGTTTTATATAAAATGGTAGAAATTAGTCTTCATCAACCCTATAAGAAATATGTATATGGAAAGGATATGTTTTGTATACATTTTTTGTACGTTTCTATAGATTCCGTATACAAATTCCATATATTTAATAAGCAATTCATTTTTGAACATTTTTTAAAAAAACTAATGTATAAGAAATGTATACGGAAAAAATTAATCATGCGGAATGTATACAGAATTTTTAAACTTAATATTTTTAGAAGATAATTTTACAAAAATCCTGTATCATACACAGTGAAATTCGATAAACCAGATCTTCGATAAACCGGATTTGGGCCTAAACCGGACTTTTTTGCTGGAACCAAATCACGTATATTAAAATAGGTTCGATATACTACCGGAGTTTACTAGTAAAAGCTCGATATTCGCTATTACGGATCAATTTTCTAACCAGCTATAGTGAAAAATGATTCGATAAACTGGATCACATGATCATTAACCAATAAAATTTAAGTAACGTGATGCGGTAAATCTTAATTTTGGCCGGAATTATAAAAATCTTAATTCCGGCTGAAGTTTTGTATTACTTATATATTTAATTAAAATATTTTATATTCATTTTCATGACCTCTATGACTTAAAACTAAGATGAAAAATTTAATTATAATGTATATTAATTTTATTAGCATGAAAATTTTTTAAAAATTCTGTATAATAGATATCGAAATTTTTTCGCTAAACCGGATATCCCGATAAACCGGATATTTTTAGTGGATCCGACAGATCCGGTTTATCGAATTTCACTGTGTAACATGAGATCACATGATTGTTTATTGTTTTGTTATGATACGTTTTTTGTTTTTTATATAAACCCTTACTTTGCATTAATGAGTTTGATCTTCCGATCTTCCTTTCTGTCTTTCCTTTCCTTTCTCTTTCTCTTGTCTTATTTTTGTTATTTTTTCTAAATTTTTCTTCTTTCTTTGTCACTCCCTTTTAAAAATAATTTTTTTTTTCATACCTCACTTTAAAAAATTTTTTTTCGTCACTCTCCTTTGAAAAATTTTTTTTTTTCGTCACTCCTTTAAAAAAAATTTTTTTTTTTGTCACTCTCCTTTGAAAAAAAATTTTTTCTTTTATTCCCACTCTTCTTTTTTTTTAAAAAAATTACTTCTTTCTATTTCTATTTCCTCTTTATAAAAAATTTTTATTTTTCTAACTATGACGTCCTCCCTTTAAAAAAAAATTTTTTTTTAACTTTCCTAACTTCGTTACCCCTCTTTTTAAAAAAATATTTTTTTTGGTTTATTCTTTATTCCCCTTTCTTTTTTATTTATATTTAATTTCATAGGCCAGCAGATTTTTTTTTGAGAATATTCAGTTTCTTTTTTCTTTTTTTGTAGATCAGTTTGGGAGTCCTTTTTTTTTGTAGGATGATTCAGGATTTTTCTCTTTTTTTAAGTCAGTTCAAATTTTCTTGTTTTTTTGTAAGTTGGGTTCAGATTCTTTTCTTTTTGTAGGTTGTTTCAGTTTTGTTGCTTCAGAGTCTTCTTTTTTTGTAGGTCAGTTTTTGATTTATTTTGTTGTTTTGGTTTCTTTTCATTAGACACCTCATAATTCTTTTCTTTTATGTAGGTCAGACATTCTGGAGTTCTCTTTCTTTTTTTGTAGGAATGCTGACCTTTGGTGACTTGGACGATTGCAGATACTATATGGGTTTTGTTTCCAATCTTTTTTTTTTTTTGTTCTTTTAAGTTGTTTGACTCCAAATGAACCTGAACTTATAGATAATTTTGGTTGCAATAGGTGGTTTTAATAAGGAGGGAATTTTCATAATGTATTTGTACTTTGTTTATTTTTTATTTTTTATTTAATTTAATAAAGTAAAATTAGATTTATGTAAATACAATTATAGTAAACTGTAATACAAATAGTAAATTTAGTGACCAAATCGTATAAATTTCGTGATAAAATAATCAGTGATCAAATCATGTAAATTCCATATAAATCCCATGCAAATTCCGTATCCAAACCATATTTTTAGTGATACGGAATTGTGCATTCCCTATGAAAAAAGTCTGTGTGATTTTTGTTGAAAAATCATTCAATTAAATTCACTACGATTTCTGTATATTTGACCATACAATAATTGTGCTAAAAAAAATTGCAATAAATCACACAATTATTGCATGGTAATTCATTCAATAATTATCCTATTTTTGACCTGAATTTATACAATTATTGTGTGATTTTTGAGCCAAATTTTTTTAGGCCATATTTTAGGAATTATAGGTTAAATTTTACAGTAATAACAGGAAATTTATAAAGTGAAATTATGAATTTTTTTTATTGACTTAAAATATAAAAAATATACACAATATTTCATAAATAAAATACTAAATTTGATATAATCATAAATATAAAAATTTGTAAGAAAATAAAATAAATAAAGTATGTTAGTAACATGAAAGTAAATTAGTATTATCAAAGAAGAAAGTAAATTATTAGTGTAAGTAAATTATTAGTATTAAATAAAAAAGTATGAAGTTAGTGAAGAAAGCAAATTAGTAGTGTTAAAAAGTACTAAATTATTAGTGTTAGTAATAAAAAAGTATGAAGTTAGTGAAGAAAGCAAATTAGTAGTGTTAAAAAGTAAATTATTAGTATTAGTAATAAAAAAAAGTATGAAGTTAGTGAAGAAAGCAAGTTAGTAACATTAAAATGTAAAAAGTTAGGAAAATAAAAAGATAAAGAACACAAGTTTTTCTTACCTGATATTTTAAAAGAAAGTTGAAGAAAAGTTAAAAGGTTAAAAAAACATAAACAAAAACATTTCGCGTCATCATATTTATTTTGACGATCAGATCACGTGATCAACGTATATAATTTTAAGAGTTGATTTATACCGCATAATTCTGGCCAAATTATAATTCCGGTCAGAACTAATTGTGTAACCTAATAAAAAGTTTTTGACTTTTTTTTAGTTACAAGATGATACAAAAATTTCACCAATGGGTCCAGAAGACGCCCATTTATAAGCAAATATGCAGTTGAATTTTATGTAACCTTACTGCATAAATTACTTTACTTAGGAAAATCTATTTGTAATGGTTAAAAGTGGTCTATTTGACCCTAAAAGTGGTCAAATGTAACCATACAGGTAAGATGGAAAGTAGTATAGTAGGATTACCCAAAAATTGCTTTCTGTATCCTAAATTTAAGTCTATTTTCAAGTTGTACAATAATCACAATTTTTATTGTACAAAAATTGAATGTTTTCTGTATCCTAAATTTAAGTTGTATAAAAATCACACAAAAATTGAACATTTTCTATATCTTAAATTTAAGTTGTACAAAAATTGCATACTTTTAATATGCTTTGAAAAACTTCATAGCTATTTTTATCCAAAAATCTGCAATAATTGTACAATTTCCACACGGACTTGAACAAATATTGTACAAAAATTGGATGATTTTTTTTCATAGGGATTTTTCCGTATCCTATTATGATACGTTATTTCTAAGGAAAAAAAAATCATATAAAAACTTTATAAAAAACGTATCCAATTTTTTTATAGGGCAATAGTTCTTATTTTTTAAATTTATTATATAGTTTATTTATAAATCATATGAGAAAATATACAATTTATTATATAATTCAAGAAATTGTCCATTCAGAATATTAGAATTCGGAATATTAGAATCAAGGATATTTGAATTCGGGATATTGGGATTCAGGATATTGGGATTTAGGATTTGGGAAATTAGACTTCAGGAAATGGGATTCGGGAAATAAGGATTTGGGAAATTGTATATTTCAGGAAAATGTTCAGTTCGAAAAATTGGCATTCAGGCAAATGACTTCGGGAAAAGATATATTCAGGAAAAAGGCATTCAGGAAATCGTACTGTAACCCTTTGCTAGTTGTTTGCATAAAAAAAGGCCATACCAATAGCATGCAAATGTGAGGCTATATCTGAAAGCATAACTCCTTCAAAAAGCCTCCTAATCTGTATACCATACGGGCGGCAAGAGAGAAAATAGATGAGAAGGAGCCTTTTATAATGATGACAAATGCATATTATTCGACAGGAAAAAAAATATAAGCAGGAACATGAGTGGTTTCTTTAACCCAAATGTGGATACTTATATTTTTTTCGATCCAAATGCTACCCTATTTTAGTCTGCTAATATATGAGGCAAAATATAAAAAACTAAAAAAAGGATTAAAAAAAAATTGTTTACAAAAAAAAAAGGTTCATTATTTGATAAAAATGTAATTATTAATACCTGATTATGATTTTTTTTCTCAATGCTTGAAGTAGAAAAGAACTGTAATGACAAGTTTTTTTCTTTTAGATTTTGTAAAAATTCTGGAATATGTTTAGAAAAAACATGCATGTACGGCATAATATCCTCTTTCCTGTATAAACCCGGTATTTGCGATGATGAATTTATTTGTCCTTGATTTGAATGAGAAAATAAATAATCCATTGTTTTACCTTAACTTTAAAGTCATCAATTTCAGAATTTGTCAAGATTGGCTTTCTTAAGACAAGATATAATTCATAGAAATCACGCCAAAGTTTTTCAATGTCTTTACTGCGTCTTTCTGAGATAAAATCAGAGACAGGAAAATATTGTAATACTTTTTTCTTATCAGGACCCATTAATGAAGTCCAGTCCCATTTACCACCATGTGATTTTGACTTAAAAAATTCAAAATGAACTTTAATAGTTTTCATAGTTTGTTCAATTTGACTTTTAATTTGCTGTTCGAATTCTTTCCTTTTGAATAAGTCATTAAAAAAACACTCCATTAGTACATCAGAAATACGTAACATCAAGTGTAACTCATCTGGAATGTAATTTTCTTGCTTAATGGCAGGAAATAATACAGGTTTTTTTTTGCCTATTAGAAAATTGTATAATTAATAAATGCTTATTTGACAAATTATAAATTATTTAAGTAAAACTTACATTTAGTACTTTCGTTAATTGGCCATTGTAAATCCATATTCCAACGTTCACTAGCTTCACAATCACAGTATAGACAAAAGTATTTCACGTTTGGAGCGTTTAATCCCATTATATTATACATGAATTTCCAATCACCAGAGAAAAAAAACTCAATTGGCCAATGTACACCATTGTCATCATAGATTCCATTTTCTTGAAGATCCCGAAACTGATATTCAAATAGATGTCCAACTTTAGCTAATGTTTCATAATTTTCTTTGCCTACATAAAGACAAATACTATTTTTTTTATTATTTAATAATTTCTATAGAAAACATACTCTAAAATTAAAATTACCAATACTGATGATCTGGTTTTAGTACTTCATCTTTTTCATTCAGCAAGCAAACAGTTATCATTACGTGATTCTGTTTACAGCCCACATTTCTACCATCCCCACCAAGCTTTAGATTGATTGTATCACCCGGTTGAAGAATTAATTTATTCCAAATAGAAATAAGTATTTTAAGAAGGGATCGAATTGATCAATAAACACCATTTCCAATTTCTTGTTCATCAACTACAATTCCATCAGGATTATCTTGAGATTCATCATCATCATCAAGGATAGGTTGTTGATTAAGTTCTTTATCAAAATTAAGTATTCCAATATGTATTTGATCATTTATTGATTTAGTGATCTCAATTCGCCTTTGTGCAACTTGATATTCACGTATTAATCATGCTTCTACAGCAGCAAGCCTTCGATACCCATCACGACCCAACAAAGCTTCATCACAAGCACGTACATAAGCATCTAATCTTGCATTATCTATAATTGAACTATATTTTATATTAATAATTTGATTTTCACATCCTAGTTCCATATTATATATACAAATTGGATTTCTAGACTCCAAAACCATTTGGTGCTTTATAATAAGTTGTTTAATTTGTTCGTGTGCCTCTTTTCCAAATGATGTACTTCGTTGAGTGGCCTCTTTCTTTTATCAATAATAACTTTTGTCAGTTGATGGTTTTCTAAATTGTTCAATCCACACTTGATGTAATACTTCAATATCAAATCCAAAGACATGTGCCCCAGAATATTGAGATTTTTTTCGATTAGTTTTCTATATTATAAATATTAATAAATAACAAAAAAAATGAGGAAAAAATAAAAATAATGCGTAAAATCACGTACTATAAGCAAAATTACCTTTAAAAACGCGCTTACCGACATCACCACTTGCAGACTGTTCACTAGATTACCGGTTTTTAACAAGATCTTATCAAATTTTAGATTAGCATTTTTTTCAAGTTCCTCCAAAATATATCTTTCCTTTTATAGGTAATCCTGGCCGAAAATTATTGCCTTTTTAGGAAATGGCCTAAATTATCATGATTCAGGCCCTGAAAATATACGTACAGATAATATTTTGGCCTTTACATTATCTCTGTATATATATTGTTATCATTGATAATTCCTATAGAAGCAATTCAATAACAAATTAGTTACACTGACATTTTATGAGGATTCAAATGCTACATGTACAGATTGTACAGTACATAAAATGGTTAAATCGCTGAAATTTTCAATGATAATAATGAAATACATAAAAGAAAATTCTTATACCTAAATAAAATCTTTGTGATTTTCTGAAATTATAATTATTTTTAAATTAATGAAATATTATCTCTATTAACCCTTATGATATTAAATTGCAATTTGGAATATAAAAATTTTAAAAAAGGAATGATTTATCACATCTGTAAGTTGAAGTATTAAATTTCCGATATTATAAATAAAATTTGAATTTTAATCTAAAATATTATTGAAAATATTTATGCCTAATTAAGAATTGAAAATCTGAAATAGTAATCTATGAACTAAATCCGCAGGAATTTTAATATTATTAACTAAAGATGTAACCCAATGTTCAATAGAAAATTTGATTTTCTGTGCATTGAAATGTTTAATAAAACTGGGTTAATGAATAATGATTTATTAATTCAATATTCATTTATTGAGCTTTATCACCATTTCGATGTAATGATAATTTTTGTGAGAAACCAAAAATGGATATTCTCAATTCCTATAATAATGGAATCTCTAGACGACGCCATAATCTGATGACCTCCCCACCAGCGAGGATTCCTCATTGAAAAAAAAATTTAAGGAACCCCTAAGGACCAGAAAGAATCCTTAGGGATATTTATTTATTATTATCAATATTATTTTAATGCTTGATCTTTTGATTTGAAAATATGTTATATGTTGTATAAAATCATTTATTTATTTAGTAATTTATTTAATAATTTAGTTGTATTTATTTATTTTATTTTATATATTATTTATTACATATATATTAATAATAAAGATTAATTTCTACACTATTTTCTAATTTTTTAAAATATAGTCTCCTTCACTAATTCCTTTTCTATTATCTTCATCTCTTTCATCTTCATCTCCCTATTACTTTCATCTTTATCATTTTCATAAACCCATCATTATTTACTCTCCAATCAATACTCCGAAGGACCTAAAAATAATAATTGTTAATAACTATTTGTTAGTAAAACTAAGTTAAACAACTAAACTGAAAAAAAGAAAATAAATGAACAATTTGTTAAATACAAAACCTGAAAAAAAGTTTTATTTACCAGATATCTATGTTCAGAAATTCAAAAAACACCTAAAAAAAGAACAAATAGTAATAATATTCATTAAAATAAAAAAAATTCTATTTTTACTGACTTCGTGTACGGATTGATCCGGATTGATCCGGATTAAATCAAAAATCCGGATGAAATCCGCGGTTTGAACCGGATTTCGTCGCATCCATCCGGATTGCCAGTTTTCGAATAACTCAAAATATTTCCGAAACCAATGATCAGAATTTAACAATCTAAGGCATGTTTGATAGTGCTTGACGTTGCGCATTTAATGGTAGGACTGGATTTTTTGAAATAATTTTTTTTATCCGGATTTTCGTTTAATAACAGTTTTCATCCGGATTAAATTGTTATTCAATCCGGATGATGGATTTCATTCAGACCGAAGCTCTAGTCTAGAGAGATTCAAAAATCCGCCTAAAAGAGAAAGAAAAAATTGGTAAAACATTTCAACAAAAGAAAGATTTAACAAAAAATCTCTTGAAATCTCTACCGAAAACCTACACGTCCGAGGAGTTGGCTGTCTTAAAAAAAAGAGAAAATTGAAAGTTGATAAAATGGTTCAATAAAACAAAATTTAAAAAAAAAATTTCAAAGATTCTTACCAAGAATCTATACATCCAAGGTTCTGGCCGCCTAAAAAAAGAAAGAATCAAAACGTTAGTAAGACTTCCATTAAAGAGATAGTTCATAAATGTTGTATACCCTTAATGTGGAGAAGCCGTCTAAAAAAAAGAAATAAAATGAAACGTTAGTAAAAGTTTTATTGCTTCGTTAAACAAATAGCAAAGAAAAAAATAACTCACTTAAATCCAACGCGTCCAGAAAGTGCAAACTTTTTGTTAGAAGAAATTCGTTTTCCAACCAATTTCCCATGCGTTCTCTCAGCTTTAAAAAAAATCATGAAGATGAAACATTAGCTGAAAGAATTGATTTAAATAAAAAAAGTACTTCACTACCAAAATCTACGATCTACGTCCAAGAGACCCGAAGAATGCCTAAAAAAAAGAACTGTTAGTAACAGTTTGTTAAAAGGTGAAGAAAAAGAAAATTTAAACTTACCAAATTCCAATGTCCAAAGAAATTTGGAAAACTGACTAATAACAAGAATAAAATAATGAATAGTTAGTAGTGTTTGTTAAAACTTAAATAAAAAAAATAAGTTGAAGTTTTTTTTCTTGCCAAAAATTTTCATGTCCAGAGAGATTCTAAGAAATCGCCTAAAAAAAGAGATAGCAACAGATAACAAACATTTAGTAATATTCGTTAAACAAAAAAAGAAAATTCGAAAAAATATTTTTTTACTTTCCAGATTTCCGACATGAAAAAATGACCTAAAAAAAGAAATAAAACAAATATTTAGTAATGTCCGTTAAAATAAAAAAAAACTAAAAAATTACTGAATATCTATGAAAAAATCCAAGAAAAATAAAAAAAGAACAATTAGTAATGTTAATTTTTTTTTACTTACCGCAAAAAAAGTTTTAGTTAAATACTTAAATTGAAAAATAAATACAAGTTACCGTGATTCAAAAAATAGATACATTTTATTAACGTGAAATAAATAGGGAAAGGAAAAAAATGAAGGAGAAAGAGAAAAAACGCGTAAAAGGGAAAAGAAGGAAAGAGAAAAAATGTATAAAGAGAATAGAAAAAAAGAATTCGTTAAAAAGTTTATTTAAAAAGATAGTACACAAATTTGTAGATCGTTCTACACGGGTTTAACGTTAACTTTTGTTATAAAAAATTTAAATTAGAAGGCCCTAAAGATTTTTTATTAGAAATCTTTAAGGATTCAGTAATTTATGGAATTCTAAAAGATCCTTGAAATTTGTTAAAGGATTTTTAAGGAATTCACAAAATATCAGATCTTTAAGGATTCTATGGCAATTAACAGAATCCTTAGAGATTTGCATCTTAAAAAACTTAGTGAAATGACTTTGGAAAAATGAGTTTCTGTGAAATTTATAAGAAATACTAATGAAAATAAAAATACTGTATAAACGATAATATTTATTTTATTGCAAAAAGTGTAAATTAAATAATATAAATAATTCTATAAATAACAAGATCATTTATATACAATTATACATTCAAAACACTCAGACTTTTCTTGAGCTAAGATTTCAGACTTTTCCTGAACTATGATTTCAGATTTTTCTTGAGCTAAAATTCCAGTAAATTTGCGACTTATATAATATGCTTGTGGATGAGATTGCACAATAGAAGTATTTGCTTGTTCTTGTACTAAAGTTTTGTTAGCTTTTACAAATTCAAGCATATCATCTTTTAATTGATTATCAATATTAGGTACTAAATAGCTATAACTTCCATTCCTGTTTATTTTATAATATTCATTAATACATCTAACCCACTCAGATACTATATTTTCAAGCATTCTTACGGTTGGTCTATTGGAGGGATTTGAATCCCAACAATTTTTCATTAAATCTATATAACATTTTGGAGTATTTTTTTTAATTTCAGGACGTTTTCCTCTACAAATATCCAAGCTAAGGTGATGATCATGTGCTTCATGATAAAATGGAGGAGTACCTGATGTAAATTCCCACATTATCATTGAAAGACTATAAATATCACTTGCTGGGGTATAAGGTTTGTTTCTTAATATTTCAGGAGCCATATAAGGTAAAACTCCATAAATTTCATTAACCTTATTACCAGAATCACTTATAGGTTTACATAGTCCTAAATCAATGATAAATAACTCATTGTGATTATCTGACATTAAAACATTACCATCATGAAAATCACCATGAGTTAAATTTGATTCATGAATTACTTTAAGTCCTAATATAATTGTTTTCAATAATTGTAACTTGTCTTGCCACTTAAATTTAATTATATCAGACAAACATTTTCTTAAACTTCCTTTTTTTGCATAACTCATCACAATTATATAATTTAAATTATTTGGATCTTGAGTAATTCCAAAGAATTGAATAAATTTTGAAAATGATTTTTTTTGACAATTATAATGATATTTCCACTATATAGACAATAAAAAAATTGTTAAATTTTTTGCAAAGAAAATAAAATTTGCTATTAAAATTATTAAAATAAATACTATACCTCATCCAGAAATTTACTATCTAAACATGATGAATTATTAAGTATTTTAAGAATAACCTCATAATTTATTTGTCTATCCCATTGTTGTTTTTTAAAATTCCAACTATAAATAGGTCCATCTAACCAGATAGCTTTATGGATTTCACCAAATCCTCCTTTATCATAATAATCAATACTTGACAATTTATTATAAGGTATCCATTCTAAAATTTCATAACTATTTTTAGCATTTAGTTGTGCTTCTTGAATAAATTTATCAATAAGTTCATTTTTACTAGTCCACTTTGAAAAATCTTGTTGAAATCGTCTAGTATTACATTGTTGGCACCACTGATAATCATTATATGGTTGCTTGCATTCATTACATGAATTAACTTCATTTTTAGGATTTACTTTATCATTTTCTGCTGCTTTTTGATACCAATAAAAGGCTTTTTCTAAATTCTGTTCTGTTCCTTCTCCATTATAATATCTATTGGCTAAATTAAACATTGCTTCTTCATCACCATTTTCTGCTGCTTTTTGATGCCAATAAAAAGCTTTTTCTAAATTCTTTTCTGTTCCTTTTCCATTATAATATCTATTGGCTAAACTAAACATTGCTACTTCATCACCATTTTCTGCTGCTTTTTGATACCAATGAAAGGCTTTTTCTAAATTCTGATACCAATGAAAGGTTTTTTCTAAATTCTTTTCTGTTCCTTTTCCATCTTCATAGCATATAGCTAAACTATTCATTGCATTAGTGTAACCATTTTCTGCTGCTTTTTGATACCAATGAAAGGCTTTTTCTAAATTCTTTTCTGTTCCTTCTCCATTTTTATAACATATGGCTAAATTAAACATTGCATCAGTGTAACCATTTTCTGCTGCTTTTTGATACCAATAAAAGGCTTTTTCTAAATTCTGTTCTGTTCCTTCTCCATTATAATATCTATTGGCTAAATTAAACATTGCTTCTTCATCACCATTTTCTGCTGCTTTTTGATGCCAATAAAAAGCTTTTTCTAAATTCTTTTCTGTTCCTTTTCCATTATAATATCTATTGGCTAAACTAAACATTGCTACTTCATCACCATTTTCTGCTGCTTTTTGATACCAATGAAAGGCTTTTTCTAAATTCTTTTCTGTTCCTTTTCCATTTTTATAACATATGGCTAAATTAAACATTGCTTCTTCATTACCATTTTCTGCTGCTTTTTGATACCAATGAAAGGCTTTTTCTAAATTCTTTTCTGTTCCTTCTCCATTTTCATAGCATATGGCTAAATTAAACATTGCATGAGTGTAACCATTTTCTGCTGCTTTTTGATACCAATGAAAGGCTTTTTCTAAATTCTTTTCTGTTCCTTTTCCATCTTCATAGCATATAGCTAAACTATTCATTGCATGAGTGTAACCATTTTCTGCTGCTTTTTGATACCAATGAAAGGCTTTTTCTAAATTCTGATACCAATGAAAGGTTTTTTCTAAATTCTTTTCTGTTCCTTTTCCATCTTCATAGCATATAGCTAAACTATTCATTGCATTAGTGTAACCATTTTCTGCTGCTTTTTGATACCAATGAAAGGCTTTTTCTAAATTCTTTTCTGTTCCTTCTCCATTTTTATAACATATGGCTAAATTAAACATTGCATCAGTGTAACCATTTTCTGCTGCTTTTTGATACCAATAAAAGGCTTTTTCTAAATTCTTTTCTCCATTTTCATAGCATATAGCTAAATTAAACATTGCATCAGTGTAACCATTTTCTGCTGCTTTTTGATACCAATGAAAGGCTTTTTCTAAATTCTTTTCTGTTCCTTCTCCATTTTCATAGCATATGGCTAAATTAAACATTGCATGAGTGTAACCATTTTCTGCTGCTTTTTGATACCAATGAAAGGTTTTTTCTAAATTCTTTTCTGTTCCTTTTCCATCTTCATAGCATATAGCTAAACTATTCATTGCATTAGTGTAACCATTTTCTGCTGCTTTTTGATACCAATGAAAGGCTTTTTCTAAATTCTTTTCTGTTCCTTCTCCATTTTTATAACATATGGCTAAATTAAACATTGTATCGGTGTAACCATTTTCTGCTGCTTTTTGATACCAATAAAAGGCTTTTTCTAAATTCTTTTCTCCATTTTCATAGCATATAGCTAAATTAAACATTGCATCAGTGTAACCATTTTCTGCTGCTTTTTGATACCAATGAAAGGCTTTTTCTAAATTCTTTTCTGTTCCTTCTCCATTTTTATAGCATATAGCTAAACTATTCATTGCATTATTGTAACCATTTTCTGCTGCTTTTTGATACCAATGAAAGGTTTTTTCTAAATTCTTTTCTGTTCCTTCTCCATTTTTATAGCATATGGCTAAATTGAACATTGCATTATTGTAACCATTTTCTGCTGCTTTTTGATACCAATGAAAGACTTTTTCTAAATTCTTTGCTGTTCCTTCTCCATTTTTATAACATGTGGCAAAATTAAACATTGCTTTAATATTATCTTTTTCTGCTGCTTTTTGATACCAATGAAAGGCTTTTTCTAAATTCTTTTCTGTTCCTTCTCCGTCATAATAACTATTGGCTAAACATAACATTGCTACTTCATTACCATTTTCTGCTGCTTTTTGATACCAATAAAAGGCTTTTTCTAAATTTTTTTCTGTTCCTTCTCCATTTTTATAACATATGGCTATATTAAACATTGCTACTTTATCACCATTTTCTGCTGATCTTTCTAAAGAATTAATACAATCTTTACCCCCATAATTCTTTAGTAAATGGTTTACAACAATTTTTGGTAATTATTGTATCAGTATCTTCATCCGAGATATTTAAATTACTAAGCTTAGTTTCCATTTGGTTATTTTAGAAATTTATTTTATCGAAAAAAAAGATTATTTTTTTTTTTATTCAATATGCCATGAATGAGTTACTAAAAAGGAATAATTGACCAAAAGTAGAATTAAATGAATTTTTTTCGGGTCATATTTTTTCCGATGCACTGATCTGCATCAATAACGTTTTTCCATAATATACTAAATTCTTGGAAAAGTTTTCTATTGGTCCGATGTGTCGAATTTCACTGTGTTTTAGTATAATAAAGACATACGCAAAATTTCAAACAATTTATGTATTTTAACATCCTATTATTTAAATAAACTTTTTAATTAAAAGCATTAAAAGCTACTATAATTAAGTAGAATCTAAATAAAAAAAAATGTTACACCACTAAATAAGCTTAATGTTTGAAAAATTTTAAGATTATAAGAAACATTTTTATCAGCATGTTCTTCAATGAAATTGGTAAACAAATAAATGGGTATGAGTTGAATATTTCCAAAAATAAAACCTATTATATAGATGTACAAAAATCGTTATACTAATATAATTGTAATAATTACAGTAAATTTAATAGTAATTTTTTTTTATGTTCTCAGAAATTTGACGATACATAGTATAATTAAATGATTATTATAAATTAAGAATCCTGTTATATTCGTTATACTCACAAATATACTTACAAATACACAAATAGTATTTAAAAAAAATTTCTGGGTATCATATGCTTAAAAAATAATAAAAGTTAAATATATAAATTAAACCCCATTTTTGATAAAAATAGATGTCAAAAGTTACAATAAATGAATCCTAAATTTAGATTGGCCCATGTGTTATTACGTAATCTAATTTTTGTATATTTAATTAAATTAATTAAATTTGAAAAAAAAAATTTCAAAAAATTCTTCTATAGGCATATTTTATTATTTAACGTAAGCAAATTTATAATTTTAGTTAAAACATGCCTTATCCTCGGAGAAAAACGACGATAAAAATTCGCCATAACAATGTAAAAATGTAACGCAGATCATTGTATCGGAAATAATACGGCCCGAAAAAAATAAAAAAATAAATAATCGTGGTCAATCCTTCTATTTTTGGTTAAAACCTTCTATTTTAGTAACCCATTCAAGAATATCGGGGGTTTTTTTTTAAAAAAAATATAATTTTGTGTAAAGGAAAATTTTACTGCGCACGTAGATAAATAACATGACTACAGTATGCAGACGTTCGTTACACGCCTGTATTTTCATTACGTTAAAAAATAACATAAAATCAGATCTTTGCTTTTGATTTTTACATTGCCCCAAAAAATTTAAAGTTATAAATTGTACCAAAATAAATTGGTCTAGCAAATTAAATTAATTAAATTGGACATTTTTTTAATAAATAGCGTCCGTTAAGTCGTAACTTAAGAAGAAATTAATGATTTCTTAATAGATTGTGGACTAGATACTTCTTAGAATCTCTACCTCGTTATATTATCGGATCAAAAGCACAACAATTATCAGTTTCCGCTGATGTTCCTTCCAATATAGAAGTTCATTGTTTTATAATAAAATTTTACATTTGATTACTATATATATAAACATTTTTAAATTCTGCTGATTGCTGAGATAATTATACCTGCTCATTATGAAAGTTATGATAATCCTCCTACCTTTAGCAGACAATATTTTTATTACAAACAACTTTTCTACTGAGAAAAAATTATTAATATTGTTGGTATTGGGCTAGAATCGAATCGTCCCGAAATTGACCCTATCGTAAATTTATGCATTTAGGTTCTCTAACTCTAGTACTTAATGGCTTATCAATTACTAACACCACATGTCGAAGCAAGCAACAATTTGAAAAATTCTGATTTTGAATAATCACTTTTTACCTAGTAAAAATAAAGCCCAAAATGGCAAGTAGTTATATTTCCACAAAATAGCAACAATTGACGTATTTTTTAGTACTGTTTTAACTTTACGTTAAGGTGCATAAATTATTAAACATTAAGACTACCCCTAGTTGAAATTTCGTATTAAGTAAAGATAAAATATTACATTATGATACAAATAAGATAATTTTGTTCCTATCATCTTATAATCTTATGGATGATAATTAACATTATTTCTTTTAATTTGGTAGTGATAAATATTTTAATGTTGCTGTTGATGACCCTCATGTAAAATATTTCTCGTTCATATGTTAACATTTTTACCTCAGCTTTTGAAATAATTATAAAGTATCAAATTATTTTATATTAACGTAATAAGAATGCGGATACCGTGAGCTGAGATTAGATCACGCGGTTCCTTACCAAAGAATTTTTTAAATGAGAGTTTCATTATTCCATTATATTTTTAAGTTCAATATTCAATAAGAAACAAACTCACCATTTAAAAGAATTATTCGCGGATGGACTTTTTAATTTAGTAATTCCGTACACATCATCAAAATTTATATTAACAAAAAAAAAAATGAAAGCAAATTTAATTTATTACCAATTTTTAAAATTTCAAAATTTATATAGATCAATAATAAACTGCGATGTTATCATACAAGCTGGTAAAGAATATGATCAAACATTTCGTTCTTATATACTTTAAAATACCCAACGCATCTATGAAGTATAGATATATTTTCCCGCAATAGTTAAAGTCATCATCCGCAGTAAATGATTTTTTCACACAATATTTTTATTATATAAATAAATATTTTTTATTTCACATTTTTTATTTTGCATATTTTAAAAATAATTGGTTTATAAAATAATTATGAATAAAGAAATAATAAGAAATCTATCACGCACGTTAATATTCAATAATTAATAATATGTGATGTCTAAACACCTGCACGTAAATAATTCGATGTGCTAGTCGGATACTGTTAACATGGGAAGGTTGGAATATAATTATCGGAACATGAAAAATATTTTCGGGTTTCCTTTTCTGTAATGTTATGTGATAATTCCCACTGTTTAAGAAAGCCTATTTTTTATTATGGGCAGATTACTGATTAATATATTAACGTCTGCTTGAACAACAATATACTATTAATATATTCTTAATCAGACGGACTTTGATGCACTGTTTGAAAGAGGTTTGATCTGATGGCGCCAATACTTTAAACTAACCGGTTGATCATTGATTATCTATCTGACTTTGACTATCTAACAACATTATATTATTATACATTTTGAATTTCCAAACTTTTTCATCAAACGAACTTTAAAGCCAGACGTGCAGGTGCCATCAGAATTACCAAATTGAAATTACAACATTACGAATATGCATTATTTTCAGTTTCCGTTCTTCATATTAATAATGGGTCGGACTGTCAAACGCTAAGTAGTTTTTTGTGTGCTTAGTTTTTCGTGTACTGATATTTTATTTCGCGTGCCCTTCATAAAACTTCTTCCAAGGAAAAAACAGTGTACGTAGAAAAAAAAAAGGAATTTGTAAAATCCATTTAAACTTTTAATACAATGATGTCCACTTCTGAAGCCGAGTTGTTAATCCCTTATGGAAAGTATTTCGAATTCTTTCCAACAAAAGTGTGGTCATTGCAACACTTTTCTAAGATGATTAGTGAATATTATGAAATTAATGATAAAAGAGTCATTCATAACATGTTTTATAAAATGTTGAAAAGTGTTGCAAATGATCAGAATCTTACAGAAGATGCTCGTAATATTGCTAAGGAACTTATAGAAAAGAGAATGGTAAGCGTAATAAGTTTGTAAGATTTTGCACTCCTTGTTCGCGTTCCGTTCCCGAGAGGTGTGCAGTGGTCAACATAGGTGCGCAATTTCAGTTGTCTATTCACCAGGTCTTGCACTTCTTGCTGCGCCCCGGAGCCCTGTCCGGCCCCAATGAGTTGCTTGTAAGGTCTGAGGGCTCCTGGAAGTGTAGTAGGTTGCCAACACAAAAGTTTCTTTGATAAAGGTCTATTGATTCCGAAGGAGGATTCAATAATGTACCTTCCTTTATACACAACAAAGAGATGAGCTGTTAGCATCCTCGCATCTGATCATCATAATCTTAATTTACCTAATTACACTTACTGGAAAAATAATCGCCTGATTTTATTTTCTGTATAGTGTGATACTAAAAAGCGAGACATTGAAACTCTGGAAGCAGAGGGTTCTTCCACCTCAAAAAAAAAGAAAATCACACAATCGAGTAAGTAATGTCTAGCTTTGAATCGCTAAGTTGTTTAATAAGCAGGGGATAATATCATAGAATTGTTCTCCTTGCATATTATTTAAAAGATTCTTAATCAGTTTATAATACAAAATTCAGTTTATTAATTATACTGCCATATATACACTTTTATTTTAGAATTTATTACCCTTAAAGTCGCATTGTCTCGTATTCCGCCACATATTGCCTATTCTCCGTACGTAACTTCCTCAAAAAGTACAACAAAAGTAGGTGGAAACCCACCGAAAAGAGTTATGTTGTGGCAAGATTTCTTTAATTCGTTAAATGTACATCATTTTGATGATGTACAACCGAAGTTTAAAGAACCACAATTTATGAGTAATTTTAAAGTAACAAATGAGGAAGTAGTTCGTCAGATAATAAACGTAAATATATTCATGGTATTAAATGAGCTTATGCCTGACTATGAATATTCCATGAGAAAGGTTCCTGGTGATGGCATACCAGATTATACCTGCTATTGCCTAGGTAACACTCTAATCTTGGTAATAGAGATAAAGAGAGTACACATTCTAAGTGAAATTGGACCAGGACTACTCTCAGATTTCTATAAAATGAATCCGAGAGTAAAGAATGTAGTACAACAAATTTATTATTACATGTCGGAGAACCAGTTGCAGTATGGAATCTTATCAACATATGATGAGCACTGGTTCGTTAAGAGAGATCACCAGGACCTTTACATCACGGAGCCTCTCCTGTTGGGATCGACATCACCAACAGTACTAGAGGCGTACGCGTTTCTTGCACAGCTTGCTAAAGAACGCCCTTTTCAAAACATCCAAACATTATTTAAAGTATGTTTCCATAAAAAGTTTTTCATGAATTAACGAAACAGGGGCTATATAAAAATCCTAAAATCTATAAATAAACATGATAAATTAGCCAATAGTAATTATGATCTTTGTTTGTAAAAAAAGATCATAATTTCTATTGGCTATTTATTTAGGATTTTTGCTATATGAGCAACAATGTCGTACACTCTCAATTTAGTGTTACGATCCGGATGGATTCGTCATCCGTATGATTCGGATGACCATCTGAATGGACCCATTACTATAAAATAGTTCTAATCAACGGATGGATCTGGATTTATATACAGAAATAGCAAATGACGAATCATTCGTATCTTCATCCGGATAGTTTCAAATCAGATAAATCCGCGGATCGCAACAACAACTCTCATTTGTTATTACATTTTCCACTTTATAGCATTGTACTTTAAATTATTAAAATGGTTTCGCACACATTTTATGCTTTAAATTTTAATAATAACGTATTATGGATCGTCTGGCGGGATTGTATGACAATCGACATTTCTTTTACCGAAATTCAATAACCAGTACTAACAGCATAAGAACCAAATACAAACTTAAACGTTTCTGATTTTTTTAAATGAACATTAGTTTTAATTATTATATCGGTATAATTATAATTGATAAATTCATGATAAAGATTTGGTATTTGAGCAACTTATTATATATTGGATAGATTCGATTATTTTTTCAGTAAATAACAAAATTTTTTATTCATTATATTTTATTCAATAAATATGATGTCAAATTCCTTTATAATCAATCAATCATAAGAACTTTGTATAATGATTCTTAAATAATAAATTTATTCAGACTATAATGGGCAAGTCAAAGATTGAGACAAAGTACCGGGTTCTTTAAAATTAATAATTGTCAATAAAAATAATATAAAGTGATAGAGTGAATAAATTTTAATACTTACGCAAGAAGATAAAATTTGCTATTAAAAGAACCACGACAATGGTTAGAGAAGCGTTCAACAATCCTTTATACCAAAATTTATCAGTTTCAGCTGTTTTAAATTGTTGGTCAAGTTTAGCGATACCTGAAATTCCGGCGAATACTACTTAATATAGAAATCGCAGCACCGATCATTAGTAAATTACTTTTTACATTAATAATTACTTGCTAAAAAAATTATATTAAATATTATCGTTTTCATATACTTACAAACTAATATTCAGGTTTGTTACCAAAAATTTTATTATCCTCATAAATAAGTATTAGTGTAAGTGACCTCTACTAGAAATCTAGATGAGAATAAATATTATATAGTTACCGAAGTGATAAAGTTGCTAAACTATTTTTGGTAGAATCTTGATGAAAACAGGTATGCCGATCTAAACACAAATTTATTTATTTTAGGAAAAATTACATACCGATACTCATTTATATTCTTTTTACCGTTTTTTTCGCAAAAAAAAAAAAAAAAAAAATGGAAGTTCCAAAATATGATGGAAATATTCATCCAGATGAATGGATAAATGATATTCAAAAATATTTTAAACTTAAAAATATTAACGATGTGAAAATTGCTATATCATTCGTGGATCCTATTATCTCACTTCCTGCTGAAATTGATAGTCTTGAAAAACTTCGTAATGCACTTAAAGAAGATATTTCTTTTACAGTGTTTAAAAATACAAATAAAAGATTATTAAGATTATTAAAGTATATTCCTGAAAGAAAAAAAGGCGAAACTCCAAAATTTATTTCAAAATTTCGGAAATATTGTTATAATGCCGAAATTAATGATATAGAAGAGCAAAAAAATTATTTTTGTCATTCACTTCCAAATAATAATGATAATTATTTTTATAATTATCTTTCGGAATTTACTAAAAGAAAAGAAAATATCAAATCAATGAATGATTTGATTAGAGAATTTGAAGAAATTGTTACAGATGAATTAAATTTAATTAGAAATGAATCTATTGTAGCTTTAAAACACGTTGCTACTGGAAAATATTTAAGTTCAATTGAAAATATCCATTATACAACCGGAAGTAAATCTCAAGTGGTATGGTTTTTTGCATTAATCTCGTTGTAATATTTTTGAGAAATTAACAAACACTATTATATAACTTATTCAGGCTTTTGTAAGCAGCCAAGTACTTGGTCCAAATGCTTTATGGAAAATTATATTTGCTAAAAATTGCTACTATGATTCTCATAAGGGCCAGCACGATTATATTTATGATTCTCATAATATTAAGATACAGCACATCGATTATTATAAGTATCTTGGAATAAATAGTGGTAGTTACAAATCTCCGATAAGTGAACATACAGAAGGTAATCATTGAAAATTGTTTATTTAAATTATCATTAATAAATGTGACAGGAAGTATTTTTTATTTTATAGTAAGTTGTGGTGAATATTATCACACGGATTGGAAGGTTAATCATAGTAGATTAGAAAATAGTCAACGATATTTAAAGTCAAATGATGTTGTTAATCTAAGCACAAAGAAATTCTATGATAATAACGGTGAGTATATTAATGATGGATATGAAGCATTTTTACGTAGTCATGATATCCAATTTTCTATTGGGAATGATACTTTTCAAGAGCTTGTTTGTCATAATGAAAGATTAGGAGGAAATGATGAGGTAAGTTATTTTTTATTATTTGTAATTCTAAATGAAATATTGATCTTTTTTTTTTAATTTATTTAGTGGTGCATTGAACTTATTAAACAAGATTGAATAAAATTGGGAGCGAAGAACATATGGAATACATTAGATTACCTTGCAAAAAAAAAACTTTTTTTTTTTAAATAATTGGGTGTTTTGAATTCATTTTTTGATCAAGGTCCTTATAATCATTTTTACGACTCGTAATTGTGATAAGCTTTCATTTGTTTTACTTAAACGTATATATAGTACATATACTTGTTTAAATAATCTTTTGATGTATTTAAACTATTTTTTAATAAATAAAACATTTAATAGTTGCTAATATTTAAATTATTTATATATAATTAAGCAATTTCTTTTATGGTGTTGCTAAACGTGTATATTTTAGAAGTTAAAAATAGTTTAAGAGTAATTAATGGCGAATTTAAAAGTTTCAAAAGTTTGATGCTGAAATGTAATTGTCCATCCGAGGAAAAAAAAAACGTGAATAAAATATAATTAATTCATCTATTATTTTTTTAAAATTTAATATTTTTTTTTGCAAATTTCTAATATAATAAAAAAAGTAATCAATAAATAACAGGCTCCGGTTACCATACGTACAAATTATATGACTCTGAAAATTACTCTTTGTGGTATTTATTACGAACTATGTAAATTCCTTAATATTATCTGTTATGGAATTTAATTAACTTCATTCATTCAATTCATCAATTAACCTATTCTCAATCAGTTTCCTTAATATTTGGAAAGTTAGTACCTATCCGACCAAATTTTTTCTTGACTTTATTGTTGTCCAGTAACTCAAAACAGGATACAGGTTTGAATAAAGATTTTTTTAAAAGATATTCAAAAATCTCAAATATTATCAATAAACATTCGAAGATTTATAACTCAAATTATCGATGACCAACGCCAAACTCATATGACCTCACACTGGGATTACAAAATATAATATGATAATATGAATAATATAAATAACAAAGTTATAATTTTCAAGTTTTATTGTTCTAACTAAAAATAAAAACTAATTATCAAATTACTAAGTGCAGGCACCACTACGCCGTTCTCTTGACCAAGTCACAATTCTCGAATTTTTCTTCGATTAGCACATTTTTTTCAATATTTGTATATTCCCAAACTTCTTATTCATAGATATTTGGTAATACTATTAATTCCATTCCCACATATTATTTTGCATACATACTTACGTTTCTCTCTTTCTTTTGATCCTTTAATGTGTGGGTATATATGGATCTTAATCAACCTTAACGTCTGGTGACCAGTCTTTTCAAGACTTGGCTAAGTCAGAAACGATACTACTATAAAAATAATTCGTTATGATAACTATCAAGTATTTCTACATTATAAAATAGAAAAATTAATTAAATTTGGACTAGCGTTAAATATCTGCTCAGAGTTAATTTAGCTAACGATCTTGAAATTGAGTAATTGACTATATATAAATTTTATTCATATTCATTTATTGTCAATACTATCCTTCGATATAATTCTTGACTTCTTGTAAATAAAATGTTTGAAGAAATTTTTTTCATTAGGGAGCAATTCATATTAAGGGCAAAAAGTTAATAGTACAGGTTAATATAAATATATTAAATTTAGAATACGATCTGAAAATGTATATATTTGGTTCCATGCTATTTTGATGATGATATTTAAAGCCGAATCGCCTTGTACTTAAATTAACAAATAAAATTGAACAATGATTTAGGAATGGTTTTTCTTGTCAACAGATTATGACGTCATCTTGAGTTTCCATTGGAATTGAGAAAATCCATCCATTACATTGGGATTTTATCACAAAATTCAGATGATGATTATAAAACACAATAAATGAATATTGTGTTAATAATGAATTCTTTTAAATACATCATTTAATTATCCTAGTTTATTAAACATTTAAACACACAGAACATTAAATTTTTTTATTGAACATCGGGTTATAACTTTAGCGAGTAATATTAAAGTTTAGTTTATAGGTTACTATTTCAGGTATTCATTGAAAATATGAAGTAAAATCATATTCATATATTGATATAATTATTTCGATAAATCATTCCTTTTTAAAATGTTATATTCCAATTCAAAAAATTAATAGTGATAATATTTCATATTTCATAAATTATAATTTTATTTGAGTATAAAAATTTTCCTTTATATACAGTATTTCATTATTATCATTAAAAATTTCAACGATTTTATACCATTTTACGTACAAGTATTTTATCCTCATAAAATACCAGTGTAACTAATTTTTTATTAAATTGCTTCTATATGAATTATCAATGATAAATATGGGTGCTAACTTATCCTCTTTTGTGTTACATCATTAAATCGTATGTGGCAAATGTGCCAAGGCGACGTCATTTGACGTTTAACGTAACATTCTGACATTTAACGTAACCTGCACGTCACGTTTGAAGTAACTTATTATCTTGGCGTATCATTATTTTAATAAATTTAAATTTCCAATTAATAATATATTTTAGCAATGTTTTTTTAATAATTTATTGAAATTTTTGATTATTGTAATTACTATTCTTAATTTAAACACAAGATCAAGCTGTAATATGAAGTATAAATGCACTGTTTGTTAATCTAATTAACCAATTGTAGTATATTGGTTATTTTTTTTGTTTTACATGTCAACAATTTGCTTAAAAGATGACAGGAACTAGAGAGACTAGTATACAAAAGTCTTTCATTTATAATACCGGCTGAAACCCCAAATTTTATATTTGGTAATTTTACAAAGTACAATCTTATATGTTATATTTTCTCATGTCATGTCATTTTAGTTATGGACATAAGGTAGATCCTTAGTAATTACCCTTAAGTGCTAACTTATTGTTACGTCACGTTAGAGTGCGTTACCTAATATTTTACATAGTTAATATTTTTCGAGTTTAAATTTGATAAACGAAATTTTCATAATAAATTACTATAAAAAATGGCCCATTTTTTTTTCTAGATGCACAGATCGAACAATTTCTTCTTTCTCAAATATTTTCCATTTTACATGCTTTTTTCTCAAAATGCAGGCCGTACATCTAATTGAACATTAAATATTATTATTATATAACTTGACATACTTTTATTTTACAGTTAATCAACTTAATCGTGCGCCAAACGTCACGTGCACCTAAATCTTGCTAAAAACCGGTATGTCGATCTGAATACAAATTTTAATTTTAAGGAAATTAAAAACGCCGAAATTCATTTTTTTAATTTTTTTTTTTTTGCTGTTTTTGTGTTATTTATATAAAAGAAATGGATGTTCCAAAATATGATGGAAATATTCATCCGGATGAGTGGATAAAAGACCTTCAAAAATATGATTATTTTTGGCGTAAAAAATACAATTTAACATGTTTAGATATGGCTATCTCATTAGTAGATTCTACTATCAAACTTCCAACTGGAATTGATACTTATGAAAAACTTAGTAAAGCACTTAAAGAAGATATTTCTTTTACAGTATTTAAAAATACAAATAAGAAAATGTTACAATTATTGAAGTATGTTCCCGAAAGTAGAAGTGGTAATACTTCAACATTTATTTCGAGATTTAGGAAACTTTGTTATAACAGGACCCCGAACAATATATAAATAGGTCATAGGAAATTGGCAAAATTTTACTATTAGCTCTACGCATTTTTTCAGGGCCGGAATTATGATAACGTCAGTCAGTTACTAAATAAAGTAATATATTTCTTACCAACGTTATCAAAATTTATCTAAAAAAGGAAAGATTTTCATGATTATTTTAGCCTATTCTACGCGTTATTTCTTGTTACCTATTTCAGTATTGCTCGGGGTCCTGTTATAACGCAGAAATTAATGACATAGAAGAACAAAAAGAATATCTTTATAAATCACTTCCGATGAATCATATTGATTATATTTCATTTGAATTTTACAAGAAAATGGAAAATGTTGATTCAATCAATAAATTAATTAAAGAATTTGAAGTTTTTGCTATATATTTGTCAGAGTTAATTGTAAATGAATCTGTTGTAGCTTTGAAACATGTTGCTACGGGAAAATATTTAAGTTCAATTGAAAATTTGTGTTACAAAACTGGAAGCAAGACTCAATTAGTATGTTTTATAATTTTTGTTTTTTTTATGATAATATAATTAAATTTCTCTATTGTAAATGTAATTTAGGTTTTTGTAGAGAGTCCAGAACCTGGCCCAAATTCTTTATGGAAAATTAATTTTAATGATAAAGAGTTAGCTACTTATGCTGGTACTTCTATTGGGCTACAACACATTAAATCTAATAAGTTTCTTGGAATTTGTTACGAGGGTTATCAAGGGAATTTTATTTATGGTCTTTATGGTTATTACAAATCTCCGCTGACTAAACAAACATGGGTATGGGAGAAACATACAGAAGGTAACAATAACTTACATTACATATTGAGATAACAAAAAAAAAATTAATATTATCTGTTATATTTATAGTAAGCTGTGGCGGAGATGAAAATAAATGGAACTTCAAGCACAGTAAATTAGAAAGTCATCAGGGTTTTCTAAAATCAAATGATATTATTAATCTTAGCATTAAGAAAAAGTATGATAGTAATGGTGATTCTACTTCAGACAGACAAGTTGAATTTTTACGTAGTCATGATATTCAATTTACTATTAGAGGTGATACTTTTCAAGAAGTTTGTTGTCATAATGAGATATTAGGAGTAAATGATGAAGTAAGTAAATTATTATAATAGTAAATTATTTTTAGTAATTGATTCATTTTATTATTTGAAATCTTGTATTAATATTTAACCTTCTTTTCTAGTGGTGTATTAAGCTTATTAAGCAATATAATTTGACATTAGATCAAATTTGTTAAATAGTTTTTGTTTGTCAATTGTTAAAGAGAATATTTGTCTTTTAAATTTAATTAAAATAAGTGCAATAATCAAAAGATATTTCAAATTTCAAATGATTAATAAAAATTAGTATAAAACAGCTGATGGCTTATCGCTTGATATTATTCATAAAATATTCAATATTGACTATTTTATTGAGTAAGGATTTAAATCATTAATATAATTTCCTTATCTTTTTCACGATTTCTCATCCGACTGTACTTCTAGTACTTGAGATACTTAGTATATCTACCATAGTCTACATACATCATCAGGATTAAAAGTACTATCTCCAGAACTACCAGAATCTGTCATTATAATACGAGTATTTTGAATTACCTTGTTCGTTATGATTCGGTCAAGATGTTTTAGCATATGTTTAGGGATCTGATTTTAAAATTGTTATTTGATACATGTGGAAGTTTCCATCCACTATATATTTTCTTGTGCTTTCCGGATATGATTACATTATATTCTTGTTCTTGTACCAAATCAATATATAGTACACACAAGTAACAACATTTTTTAGATACTGCAATAAACACCCTATTCCTAATTTTCTAGTCCATAATATAGACCAATATGTTCAATTCCGCATGTAAATATATGCGACGTTCAATGTCACCATCTAGCTGAAGTTGGTTCGTAGTTGTATAAATATATATTTTTTGCATTATTTTCATTATACGTTCATCTTTCAAACATTCATCTGTGAAACATTTATAGTTGTTATCATCAACAAACCTTCTGATAATATTTTTCTACGAAAGTATGGGTTGATCATCTATGATAATAGGACGCATTCTACGCACTTCAATTTTAGAGAATAGGGGTTTGTACTTTGTCTTACGCACACATGCTATAATTTCTTTCGTAGACTCAGCATAAGATCCCACTTTCTTGATATGTTTTAAAAATTTTGGGTGAAACATATGAACTTTTTTGATTTGAATTCATTATAATACTTGTTACAAAGATCGGATATTTTAGATTTTTTTAATGTATCTATATTATTAGCATCAATTGAAGTACAATTTATGAAAGAAATAACATCATGATCATACTTCTCTTGACCCCTATTTATTTCGTCCTTAAGTTCTTTAAGTCGATATTCAATCTTAGTCGAACGGTATATAATTATACCTTCAATTAAAGCAATCTCAAAATCTGTTGAGATCATAGGAGCATTTTTAGATATATTTGTTAGGTGAGTCGTGATTATACAAGATCGTTCTGAAGCCAAGCAAAGTTCTTAGAAAGGTAAACTATACAACCATCGGATGTAGATTCCAACCATACTGCAACTACCTCATGATCTCTTGCAAGTATTGTTGCTAAGTTGCAGGAAAATTTATCCTTCACATTCTTGCCAGTGTCTTTGTGCCCCCTTACTCAACAACAAAATTGATGCTCTCGGCAACGCACCCTTTTACTATACAATTCTTTCATTAGCTCTTTCATCTTCTCAATACTCTCGGCAATGTATTCTTTACTATGCAAATTTTTCTCTTGAACTTTCGCTTGATTGCTAGGCACCATTTCGTCCTACATGGATGTTATTTGTGTACTAACCTACAGATCAAAATTTTCTTGAATTATATGACAAAAAGCTGTTTTCGGGGATGACAAAATTTTCCGAGTATTAGTAATCATTAGTAATCAAAAAAAAGGATATAAAAATCACATCAGAATCCGCAGCCTTAGTAAATTTTCCCACGAAACAATAAAATATTTGTAAATAGTACTAATTGTTCAGATGACATGGATTAATGTTAAGATTTGGTTCTTCTGGTACTCCTGATACGAATATAACGTTAACGTTGACAACCATAAAAGTACAACCAACGATAACTAATTTTTATAGCGGTGCAACGAAACTCCATAAGTATAAACTATTACAGTATTAATTATATCTTTAGTAGATTCCACAATCAAACTTCCAACTGGAATTGATACTTACAAAAAACTTTGTAATGCACTTAAAGAAGTTACAAATAAGAGAATGTTGCAAATAATAAATCAAAACTTTGTTATAAACTTTGTTATAACGCAGAAATTAATTATAGAAGAACAAATAAGAATATCTTTATAAATCATTTCAGATGAAATATTTTGATTGAAATTTGCACGAAATTGGAATTGTTGATTACTCTTTAAGAATTTAAAGATTTTATTGTATAATTGCCACCTTCAATTGTAAACAAACTTATTGTAGCTTTAAAATTTAAAACATGTTATTACAGGAAATTATTTAGGTTCAAATGAAAATTTTACACTGGCTGCCTTAAAATAAAACATTTGACACAGCGTAGTCAGATTACGTGTTATTGATTCAATTTGCATATTATACACAAAAATTTTATCGAAATATATATAAAAAAATATAATACAAATCTTTAATATCTTTAAAAAGAAATAGTATTATTATAAATAAAAACAAAAATTATGATTATTCAACATTTCGAGAAACTCTCTTCCTGAAAACAATTCTTTACAGAATTTCTTTTGTGATTTCTAAATTATTAATATCATTTAATAATTCTTCGCTAGCATCAGCAACATTTTGTTGTTGATTATTATCATCAACAATGATAACTGTTGCAATCCATCCAAAAAAATCTTTTTGATACAATACTCCATAATACATCATATCAATAACAAAAAAGAATATCATTAAAGGTATAGTACATATAATAAATTCCATATGTTTCCTTCACTTTCAATTCTTGATTTTTTTAATTTATTTAATTTGTGAACTTCTTTTTTCGTTTATAGAATCTGAAGAATCAGAAAATGTCATTTTATTGGAAGTTATTTCCGTGGTGGTAGTTGGAAGTGAAGCAATTTCAGATAGATTTTTGGTATTTCTTAACCAATCAATATTTAATGTTATTAACTCCTCATCTAATGGAGGAAGGATATTTACTTAATATATAAGTTCGTGATTTTCTTTTTTTTTTAAAAAAAAGGAGAAAAAAAAACTTTTTTTTTTTTTACACGAAGTTGACACTATTCCTTATCAGTTATGTATAAATATATATTTTATTGTACCTATTACAAAATTGAAACTTTTATTCTAAATTTGGTAAGATTATAAAGGTAATCTCTAATTACTCAATTTGGTATTTTTAACTCAATAGAGTAATTCATTTTATGTAATAAATTATAAGATTTGTAATTAACGGGAAATTAAATAAACTAAATATCACAAGACTTCTAAAATTAGGATTATAAATCTGATTGGATAATTTAAATTATTCATATTTTGTGCTTTCGGACGATCTTCAAAGCTATTTATGGTATAAGCTTGGCAAATATTGGCGTATTTTTTTGACTAAAAATAAACACTTTATAAATTTCCTGATTAAGAGTATTCTTTTTTAGTAAAGTTCGTTTACTTTATGCATTATGCATTGCATAGCATAATGATTCAAATTTTTATTGCGTAATCTTAAAAAAGAAATTGGGCATCATTGTATAAATAGAAACGAGTTTTCAATCCACCTTTAAAAGTCAATTTAAAAAAGCAAATATTTAACTAATGTATATTATATGATATGTTCCAATCTTTAATAGAACAAACTATACTAAAGATATAATATTAAACAATAATAATAATAAATAATAATAATAAAAAGGTTATGCCTCTGAAAATTGCTTTTTGCTTTTTTTGCTTACAATTAATTCTTGTGCAGTTAATTCTTGTGCAGTTAATTCTTGTGCAGTTAATTTTTGTGCAGTTAATTCTTGTGCAATTAATTCTTGTGCAGTTAATTCTTGAGCAGTAAATTCTTGTGCAGTAAATTCTTGTGCAGTTGGTTTTTCATAATCTCTAATCAGTGATTCATATATTCTATAAAAGAATCCGATGATGAATACCAATCCAGACAAGAAAGTACATATAATAGATATTGCATATAAATGATTAAATGCAGAAGCTGGTGCATATAAAAAATGAATGATAAGCTATAATAAAAACAGGTTTTATTAGTCTATATAAATTGTATATATAGTTATTTTATACAAAAGTTCCATACTTACCAAACTAGATACTCGGGGGACATCTCCAACAATTATACTAACCGCACTTGCGTGAATGATTTTTTTCTCGACAGTAAAAGATAATTTCGCATCAAATATATCCATAGAATTAAATTTACAATTTAAAACGTGCAATACATTAAGATTACCTAATGAACAAAATGCAATAAACAAACAAAAAACTTTATGTTCTTGGAACCATGCACGAAATTGTTCATTATTGTTAATTTCTCGTAGTAATATGATGAAAGTAAGTATAGAATGAAAGAAAACCATTAAGCATGTGGTCAGCAAACTACAAAAAAAACCTACTGTTTAGATAAAATCGTGGAAGTCTGTTAATTTAAAGACGTAATTGACATTACATAGTAAGAAAGGGAATAGAATTCATATAATCCAAATCAACATGGCCTAGGTCAGCAGTAAAGATCCATATATTGAAAATTATGTAGAAAATCCAATCATAACTCATCAACAAAGTATTAAACATAATAAAATTATTATGCTATAAGAAAAATAAATTAAATCGTCAATAACTAATAATTATCGTTAAAAGATTAATTTATTTATTATAACATACGCTTTTATTCCTATAAACTCCAAAAATATACGTAGAAAGGATTAATAAAAGCCCTCCACCAAGAAAGAACGCTATTAAAATGCCCTCAGTTAAGTTGCTCATTTTCAATATGTTTTTTTTTAAAAAATAGGGCAAAAAATTTGTTTCAATAAGACGAAAGAAGACGATTGACTTAAAAAATGGGAGCAGAACTTTTAATATATATATAAAAAAAAAGTTGCTTTTTTTGTTTGACTAAAAATATCCACTTTGTTTTTTTAGAAAGTTTTTTTTTTTTTTTGATTGTAGTTTTGTTTCAAATTTTAAAAAAAGAAATCGGGTAACTTTGTATGGTTTTTATTATCTACCTTAAAATGTAAATATTTTACATTGATGACATCATGTGAGATGCAATTGAATGATCTACAGTTACCCAAAATTTCCCGAATTCGCTCTTTCTAGGAATATCGGAGGACAATATTTTTGAACCTAAATATCTAAGAATCATTTCTGAGACAGATAATTCATCAGTTAAACCGATCAGATTGGTGTTTAAATAGGAATTTTTCGTGATTCTGGCAGACGGGACGAATCCATAAATCCAGTCTTAATGATCGACAAAGCATACGTTATGATGTCATGATACTAGATTTAAAATGGGACAGATACATTTCTGAATCATCTTATTCAAAGACAGTACCAAGATTCATATGACGGTAAAGTGGAACTAGAACTTATACCAATACCACAAACTTATTCTAATGATTTTTGGCAACAGAATTACGAGATTTATATCAAAATAGTTCAGAAATTTCGCCAGTTTGAGGTCGAATCATGTCGGCAAAACAAAAGGAATTGAAAAATGAGGAATCTTGTGAAAATACAGTAACAAGTTCCTAAAAATTCCGTTGAATGATTGACAATCTCAATTTCTTACCTGCGTCTTATTAATAATCAAAAGGCAAGAATAAATGATGTCACGTTGTTAGGACATTATAGTGAGATTTAGTTGTTTAGCATTAGCAGCGAATTTTAAGATTATATTGCCTGCGATGTAGGAAAATACACTAGTCCCTGTATTGGTGTACTTTTTTTTTTTTGGTGGCGTTAAATAAAAGCACGATCTGCATTAGTCATTAAAAGAAAAGAATTATGGAATGCCAAGTACATATTGATTGACATTAAACACCATATTGCATTTGGCGTTAAATACAAATCATTTTGCATTAACTGAAAAGCACTTGGCATTAAATGCAGTATTTAACATTAATGAATTTTCATAAAAAGGAAATATACCTCCTTTTGTATGGCAAGGACAAATCTGCGCCACACCTATTATGCGGCTTTGAAATTTAATCTTCTAAGTCCGGAGTGAAAAACTAAAATTTGCGATTTTATTGGGTGATGATCACGTGGCGGACAGAGAAATGATTTTTTTTCATAGTGCGTAGACATACATGTGTCGTTAAAATAGTAAAAGTAAAATAGTAAAAATTTAAGGGAATTGCTAAACGTGATTGTCGCCTGGATTTTTTTTTCAAATATGCCACATGATGTATAATAAATAAAGTAAATTTATTGATCAGATTTTTTTAGCTAATTTTTGATCGGCTAAACTTCAAATTTTATCGCAAATGATATTTTTTTCAAAATAATCTTATCTAATGAAATTTTATTTGCAAATATTAAAATTTAAGTCATACATTTACGATTTTAAAGAAAAAATCACTGTATTTTTAATGAAGTGATACAAATAAAAGAAACAATAACAATAAATAAAAAGATAAGTAAATTACAATGATCAAGGAGAAAGATGCTAATAAAAAAATGAAATAACAATGGAGCAATGGAAAGTAATAGAAGATGAAAGGGAGTAATGATAGGAAACAAAAAGGAGAAATAGGACATGATGGGAGATGATGGGAGACGAAAAGGATTGATGGGGAGTGATGGGAAGATGAAGAGGAGTGATGGGAGATGAAAAGGAGTGATAGGAAGATGAAAGGAGTGATGGGAGACGAAAAGGAGTGATGGGAGACAAAAAAAGTGATGGGGAGTGATGGGAGACGAAAAGGAGTGATGAGAGACAAAAAGAAATGATGGGAAGTAAACAGGAGAGAAAGAGATAATGGAAAATAAAAAGATGTAATAGAAAATAATGGGAGACGAAAAGTATCTATTGATAGCAGTGGATGCCAGTAGATACTGGCAGTATGTTGCTGTGCGAGAAAGCTACCACCTTTTCCACAACAAGTGTGGAAATTAAATATTGTATTAAAGTATTTACAAATTCCTGATGTATTGATGCTATTGATAGCAGTGGATGCCAGTAGATACTTAGCAGTACGTTGCCATGCAAGAAAGCTGCCACCCTTTCCACAACAAATGTGGAAATTAAATATTGTATAAAGTATTTATAAATTCCTGATGTATTGATGCTATTTATAGCAGTGAATGCCAGTAGATACTAGCAGTACGTTGCCATGCAAGAAAGCTGCCACCTTTTCCACAACAAGTGTGGAAATTAAATATTGTATTAAAGTATTTACAAATTCCTGATGTATTGATGCTATTGATAGCAGTGGATGCCAGTAGATACTTAGCAGTACGTTGCCATGCAAGAAAGCTGCCACCCTTTCCACAACAAGTGTGGAAATTAAATATTGTATAAAGTATTTATAAATTCCTGATGTATTGATGCTATTTATAGCAGTGAATGCCAGTAGATACTAGCAGTACGTTGCCATGCAAGAAAGCTGCCACCTTTTCCACAACAAGTGTGGAAATTAAATATTGAATTAAAGTATTTAAAATTCCTGATGTGTTGATGCTATTGATAGCAGTGGATGCCAGTAGATACTGGCAGTATGTTGCCATGCAAGAAAGCTGCCACCTTTTTCACAACAAGTGTGAAAATAATATTGAATTAAAGTATTTGCAAAGTCCTGATGTATTGATACTATTAATAGCAGTGGATGCCAGTAATAGATACTGACAGTATGTTGCCATGTGAGAAAGCTGCCACCTTTTCCACAACAAGTATGGAAATTAAATATTGAATTAAAGTATTTACAAAGTCCTGATGTATTGATTGGATGCCAGTAGATACTGGCAGTATGTTGCCATGCGAGAAAAGCTGCCACCTTTTCCACAACAAGTGACATTGGTAAATGTGTTGCTTGGTTTATTATTACAGAAAATTATATGAATTTTTGGGTTATAAAATATAAAATTTATTGGGTTAAAATTATTACATTGTGAAAATAATTCTCAAAAATAAAGATTATATGATGTCAGAACGTAAGAACTCTTTCAACTTCTCCCAAAAGTTACTCCTTATATAACTAATTTAAGGGTACTTATTTTAGGGTTAGGCCACTCAAATTTGATTGTTTGTTTAACATCCAGAATTTATGAAGAGTTTGAGGGGGGGGTCTACAATAAACGAACAAACATAATATAACTTTTGGGAAAATTTGGGAAATTCTGGAAAATCGTAATTCAAATTTAGAAGGGGTACTTAAACATATTTTATTACTATATGTTTAATAGGATCCAGATTTTTGAAAAATAGAGTACGTTAGTATTGTTTCAGTTGTTTCACTATCCTTTAATGTTACATCATAATTTTACTATTATTATTAATGTTTATCACCATGCGGGTTCAGATTCGTTTCATAATAAAATGATCTACATCATGTGTCCAATATTGCGCCACATATTACGAAATTCTAATTTACTGACCTATCTACTATTATTTATAATGATGGTAAATTATGGCACAACATATTAGTGATGAATGATGATTATGGTCTCAGTCATAACCGGTCAAGAACCTTTGACTGACTGACCATTTGAGTGACCAGACTAACATTCAAATGGTTTGCCCAGGTGGTCGGTCAAACCGGTCAGTCAAACAGTCAGTCAAAAGTCTTTGACCAACCACCGGTTATAACCGTGATACCTATCACAGCATCACATATTTAATCAGCAAAGCTTCTCAGCAGATTAAAAAATGATAATATATTTTTAAAGCAATCAAAGAAGACTAATACAAACCATCTAGAAACTGAAATGAAATTGAAATAAACTCCCACCAGTTATATAAAAAAAAGGTATTTCAAAGAAAAAAGTTTAAACCTGTATTTAAAAAGTAATGTATTATTGACCAAAATATTTAGCACGTAAATTATTTCTGTAAAAACTTTTTTTTTCAATGCACATAATACATTTTGTTATTTTCATAGTGTGTCAGCAATGATATGGATAAAAGTATAAGAAAATTACATGATAAAGTAAATTGTTACATGATAAAGCAAATTAAATTTCTTAAACTACAGTATTTTACATATGGCAATTTCTTTATTTTTCACAATTTTTTCCAATTGAACATTTTGATATCCTTTACCAATACATTGCCTGATTTATATCCTTTTTCTCTTTTTATATATATCCACATATGTGGATTCGGAATCCACATAGATTCCTTTTCCACCTACAACATATATGAAAGAAATATTATACATAAATAAATGTCTCTTTGTGTTTAATCTCTGACGATATCTTAAATTAGACCAGCATATCTACAACATAATTTATGTAAAACAGTATAAAATAGTACCGACAAAAATATTGGAAACAAAAGTATCATTTTTACAATAAAAAGCATCGTGTATGATTGATATCAAAGTTTGCTCTATTATTGATTGTTATTTGTATTACAGATTTTAGTTTTGTCTGGAACATAAAAAATTAATTTTGGACTTAAAAATATGATAAATAAAATTAAATCATGGGAATGCGGGTAACTTGACTTGTTATCATAGACTAACATTTTTTTTTTGCCAGCAATTTAAAATTCAAACTTTTAGTATAACTGAATGTCCGAGACTATTAATTTGTGCTTGAAATCCTGGTGGATATAAAGTATAGAAAAATGATTTAACTTACCAATTTTAATCGAATAATTAAAATTTTATTCTTTAATCAAGAGTTATTTAAAATTGTATATATATACCATGGCGGATTTATGAATTACCCTAAAATTTGTCCGTCATGTTAAATAAAATAAATATTTGACAGTATTTTAGTCATTAAATTTTTATTTATGCCCCAAATTTATTAGTGAACAGTCAAAAATGAGCCCAAAAAATTTTTTATACCTTAAATCTTGTTATAATATAAATAAAATCATATCATTTAAAATTTTTTAATTTATATTAAAGTTATTAAGTATTATATTAAGAATTGTAAAATACTAATAATTGTTATCATAAGAAAAATATAAAGTAATGCAATATTTATATTGAATTTATATTTTTTAAATGAAACTGATCGGTAAAATTTACCTGAAATAATTGACGTCAGCAAATTATTGTTGAGATTGTTAATCTCATTAATAATCCATACAAACGCTATTGTAACCAATACAATCTTCCAAAATACCATTTTTTTTTATTTTGCGAAATACTTTTTTTTTTTTTTAAAAAAAAAAACGGTTACATAAATGAAAATTTTTACCATTGGTTTCATATGACAAATAAGCAACGATTGGCAAAAGAAGAATAATCTGTGTATATCATTGAACGCTATATAATACCCTTACCATAAGGATGCATATTCTTATAACATTTTGCAACTAGAGATCGAAGCTTATCTATATTGTTTAAAAATGCATGTATCTCTGCTAATGCATCTTTATCAAAAGTTGCTTTAATACTATTTCCTATAAAATAAATATAATAAATTGATTATATGGTTGCTATTAAGTTAATAAATATACTTAAAAACTTACCTGTTATAATTGAATGTGGCGTTACACTATCATATGACGAGATAATATTTTGAACCATGGCTTGTAATTCATCTTTAACACCTGATAGTATGCGCTCAGGTGGTGGCGGTGATTATGTGTGCCCATGCATACTAATGCAATATAGGGACTTCACACACGACTTCTCTATTGTGAGTATGTGGATAACCTTAATTAATAAAATAAATTAATTAAAAACTTTGTTATGACAATTATAATATACAATAATTATATTAAGTAGTTAACAATAATTATATTTACCACATAATTTTACTTTTGAAGAACGTGGAATTAAAGTATAACATTGATTTTCATCACTATTTTTTCATTGATCTGAATTTAAATTAATATTAACATTTTATGAAATTAAAAAGTTAATATAAATGACAAAAAATATATAAATATATTTCGTCCTTGAAAAATATTTTGCAATAATTCCAAATCAATCTACTTTGGAACTTAAATACAGTATAGCGATGAAACCTTTCTCCTTTGACCCATTTATCACATCCAATGATATATTCTTCACCTTCACCTCCATTTTTAATAATTCTTCTTAATCTTGCTTTAATATCACAAGGTTTATTATTATTTTTATATCTACAAGCTGTTGATTGAGCGGCAAGAAAGAATCTAAATTTATTAAAAAATAGTTAATGAGGAACTTCGTCATCCAATATAGTTTCTTCATCAGATATAGCTTCGATATCTGAGATATCTGAAAGAATAATTGGATTCATTTTAGATATGATAATTAATATAAGGACGACACAGTAGGTTTACTCAAAAGCAAAAAAAATAATAATAAGACACGTTGCAAAAAGAAATTTACTATCATACATTTAATTGCTTATTAACAAAGAAATTTACTATCATACATTTGATTGCTTATTAACATAAACAACAAATAGGATCAAAAAAGTGGTCAAATTTGAAAAAAATAGTACACATTAACTAAGAAAGGAAATGTTGAATAGCAATGGAAATAAATTGTGACTGATTAAAAAAACCGATTAAACAAAAAAGTAAAATCACGGATCATGATCTATTAATTTAAAAAATTAAATCTAATAAAATTTTAGTATTACAAAAATTTTCATTCGCGTAAAAGCTAAATCAAATTATTTAAAGATGAAATTCTTTCAAATAAAATGAGTTAATTAGTCAAGATTTACACAGTATCCAATGAATTTATATAAGTAATCCACATGTTCTCCACGCTCTATTTTATTCAATCTTGTTTAATAAGTTCAATGCACCACTAAATAAATAAAAAAAAAAGATAAATATTTCATTCAGAATTACAAATAATAAAAAATAACTTACCTCATCATTTCCTCCTAATCTTTCATTATGACAAACAATCTCTTGAAAAGTATCATTTCCAATAGTAAATTGGATATCATGACTACGTAAAAATTCTTCACCTTGAATATAATGCATACCGTTATTATCATAGAACTTATTTACGCTAAGATTAATAACATCATTTGACTTTAAATATCGTTGACGATTTTCTAATTTACTATGATTAACCTTCCAATCCGAAGAATAATATTCACAACTTACTATAAAAATAAATAAATACTTTCTGTCACATTTATTAATGATAATTTAAATAAACAATTTTCAATTATTACCTTCTGTATGTTCACTTATCGGAGATTTGTAGCAAACTCTATTTATTCCAAGAAACTTATAAGAATCGATATGCTGTAACTTAATACTATGAGAATCATAAATATAGGAATCACCATCTTGAGGATCATAGTAGCGATTTTTACCAAATATAATTTTCCATAAAGCATTTGGACCAAGTACTTGGCTGCTTACAAAAGCCTGAATAAGTTATATAATAGTGTTTGTTAATTTCTCAAAAATATTATAACGAGATTAATGCAAAAAACCATACCACTTGAGATTTACTTCCGGTTGTATAAAGTAAATTTTCAATTGAACTTAAATATTTTCCAGTAGCAACGTGTTTTAAAGCTACAATAGATTCATTTCTAATTAAATTTAATTCATCTGTAACAATTTCTTCAAATTCTCTAATCAAATCATTCATTGATTTGATATTTTCTTTTCTTTTAGTAAATTCCAAAAGATAATTATAATTACAATTATCATTATTATTTGGAAGTGAATGACAAAAATAATTTTTTTGTTCTTCTATATCATTAATTTCAGCATTATAACAATATTTCCGAAATTTTGAAATAAATTTTGGAGTTTCGCCATTTTGTCTTTCAGGAATATATTTTAATACTCTTAATAATCTTTTATTAGTATTTTTAAACACTGTAAAAGAAATATCTTCTTTAAGTGCATTGCTTAGTTTTTCAAAACTATAAATTTCAGCAGGAAGTGAGATAATAGTAGGATCCACGAATGATTTAGCAATACTAAAATAGTTATAGTTAATATTTTTAAGTTTAAAATATTTTTGAATATCATTTATCCATTCATCTGGATGAATACTTCCATCATATCTTGGAACTTCCATTTTCTTTTTAATAACGAAAAAACGATAAAAGGAGTATAAATGAATTTCGGTATTAATCTTTCCGGTGTTCAATATTTATATAGACACTGAATCGACATGCCAGTTTTAGACTAATGACATATGACAATTGTAGTCAATTATGACAAAATATAATAGTAATTGGCACTATTTAGTTATAGTAATTAATATATTATTGGTCACTATTATATCATTTCACATGTTTGTGTACAATTATGATTTTTGCGTCATAATAATTCGAACTTTCAATATTTTTAACTTTGCTATTAAAAATATTCTATTCAAAGTAAAATGATAAAGAAGTAGCTTTTAAATGTCTTATACTAATATATTTAATTTTATATTTATAGTGGAATTGGCATGAAAAATACTTGAAATTATATGGTAGAAATACATTGTGATTTTCATGATTGCAATATCTTATAAGAATGTAAGGGATGAAGAAGATGATGAAGAAAATGAAGAGAATAAAAAGGATAAAATTATATTAGTGATTTAGGATGATGCCTACCTGTAAAGTCTTTTTCAAAAAAGACAATATTTATGGCGTTATACATATGTCATCTGAAATTTTACCTTATACTCATGCTAGGAATATTTATAGTTTTTCAATGATTAGAAAATGATCTTCAACTTACTGTAAGCATTTGTAAAGGCGAACGTCCTGAAATTGTTGCTATATAGATTTGATGAAAAAATGTTGGAATGATCTATTAAAAAAGCCATCCACGTTATTAAAAAGTTAGAAATATTATTAAAGAATGGATTTTTATTCTTAATGAAATGAATGTAAATGAAGAGCTAAAAAGTAATATTATACAGTCAGACCTCTATAATTGCACTCTCCATAATTGCACCCACTATGTATACCCTCTCTAAATGCACCCTCTGGTTCGGTCCCAAGCTTATATGATCTCTAATTATTTTACCTCTATAAATGCACACCCTCTTTAAATGCACTATTTTGAAAATTATGCATATGGTCCCAAGGGGTGTGCAATTATGGAGGTCTGACTGTATATAGAATTGATAAACCAATTGGGCAATTATTAATAAATCTCATTTCACAAGAATGTTATACAAAGTCGCTTACTTGATTTTACTTGTGAAAAATTAAATACAGCAATCAGGTATATAATATGCATAAAACAAAGTAATTTTACACAATTATTTTATATGAATTAATTTAATATTTACTCGATTATATAAATCTTCAAACAGATCAATCATATTTGTGATTCAAATCACCGGGGTGATCATCACCGTTGGCCGGAATTATCAATTTTACCGGCACTATTTTTTTAATGCTGGTCGATCATCATAATTTCACCGGTGATCATCACCTCGGTGATATGATAGAAAAATTCTTAGTGTTTAATAAAATAAAACATCGCCTAAAAAGCACTAAATTTTTAGAAAATTCACAAAGGCTAGTATGATACTTAAGTGATTCTTTTTTTCTATATAATTATCCAATTATAAATAAATTAAGTGTGTGAATCAAGACTCAATGTCCTGAAATTGTTCGATCGGGGCCATGATTGATCTTCAATCACGTGACATAAGACAATTACATGTGATCAATTAATATCATTCGTACGTATCCACCATATTATAATAGTCAATTGTTTATTGTAAGTTTGACTTTCAATATTACAAGTGTTATTTTTTATGGAAGAACATCATAAGTCTAGTACTATTATTTATAATTATTAAAAATCAAAATATTGGTTAAATTTATTAAATATTATGCACAAAATTTTGGCTACTTGTCAATTAAGAAATTGAATTAATTCATAATTTCTTCAAATAAAACTCGCATCCTATTTTATTCAACCTTGTTTAATAAGTTCAATGCACCACTAATAAAGGAAAAACCAGTAAATATTTATTTGTTATTAATATTATAAATATAAAATAAAATAACTTACTTCATCATTTCCTCCTAATCTTTCGTTATGGCAAACAACTTCTTGAAAATTATCACTTCCAATAGTAAATTGAATATCATGACTACGTAAAAATAAATTTTGGGAAGTATCACGTCTATAAGTGCTAAGATTAATAATATCATTTGACTTTAAATATTCATATTCTTGGTGATTTTTTAATTTACTGTGCTTAAACTCCCAACTAAATTTAAATTTATTTCCGCCACAACATACTAAAAAGAATTACTAATGAGTACTTTCTGTCATTTTAATTGATGATAAATTAAGTAAAAAGCTTTCAATTTCTTACCTTCTGTATGTTCAGTTATTGGAGATTTGTAATAAGTATAAGCCTTGGATTGATTGGTATAATAATAATAATAATAATGTAATCCAAGAAACTTGCCAGATTTGATATGTCGTAAACATATAGAAGTTTTATTATATGTAGCTAATTCATTACTAAATTCAATTTTCCATAAAGCATTTAGATCAGGCACTAGTTGGCTGTCTGAAAAAACCTAAAATAATTAAATAAAAGTCAATCATCAATAAAATAAAAAAGAAATATTAATAAAAAGATATACCAGTTGAAGTTTGCTTCCGGTTGTATAACATAAATTTTCAATTGAACTTAAATATTTTCCTGTAGAAACATGCTTTAAAGCCACAATAGATTCATTTTTAATCAAATTTGATTCAATTGAAACAATTTCCTCAATTTCGTTAATTAAATCATTCATTGATTTGATTTTCTCCCATCTTTTAATAAATTCAAGAAAATAATCATAACAATTGTTACCATTAACATTTGAAAGTTTTGGAAGTGCATAACAAAAATAATTTTTTTGCTCTCCTATATCATTAATTTCGGAATTATAACATAATTTACGAAAATTTGAAATAAATTTTGAAGTATTTCCACCTTCTTTTTCAGGAATATATTTTAATAATTCTAATAACTTTTTATTTGTACATTTAAATACTTTAAAAGAAATATCCTCTCTAAGCGCATTACGAAGTTTTTCAAAACTATCAATCCTATTCGGAAGTGTGATAATAGGGTCTACGAATGATATAGCAATTTTCAAACAATCGCCATCGTTAATATTTAAAAATCTAAGATACTTTTGAATATCATTTATCCATTCATCTGGGTGAATATTTCCATCGTATTTCGGAAAATCCATTTCTCTTTTTTTTTTTAATTTGATGGTGTAAAGTAGCAAAGGCTTATATATCGCACTTCGGTATTAATTTTTCCGAAATTGAATCGACATGCCGGTTTTAGACAAGATTGAATTCATTATATTGCGTAATGACATATGATAAATAAAGAAGTTATAGTCAATTATAATAATGAAATATAACTGATAATGGTAATTTGGCAAAATTTTAAATTATATTATTTATATATATTATTGTTAATTAATTAATTAATTATACATTTCACACGTCTATGATTTTTCGTCATAATAATTTTATTATTATTATATTAACTATTATTTAAATTTTGGTATATCGGTGACGTGAGATCACTTAAATGTTTATATTAGGATTTTTATGATTAAAACCATCCTAACAACGAAACCCAGGAAAATAATGATTAATTTTAATTATCAAACTTATTTTTTATCGAGACGTCACTTCCCTTAATTACATACCTCTTATAAAGATTTCTTATTTTTTTTTCTACATAGTAAAAAAAATAGTAAAAATTTTTTTCTATACAGTATAGTACGAACATTATTGTGTAAATAAAAAGAACAAATTAAAAAAAAACGAGAACATCTTTTTCTATTAACGTGGATACATTTGATAATGAGTATGAGACCTTACTAGATTCGTCTAATCATGACATAACTAATACGTCAATCGATGATAATGGCAATCAAGATCATCCGTTACACACGTCGCATTGGAAAGATTATCTGTTATATGACAGATTTCAGAATACTATTCTTAATTAATGGCCTGCGTATATTACGAAAAATTGTTATTTCCCGAGAAAGCATGTTGAATATTACACGACCCTTCAACTTTTACCCCTACAACTTAATATTCCTTACATCACATTACCTTTCAACCCAAACCTTAATCGCTGAGAGTCCCGGTTTGCGATTCTTGTAAGAAACCATCTATGAGGTGCCCAGTACGCCTTCTACTATGGAATATTGGGAGCCTTCCTAGAACCCAATAATTATAGTGAATAATTTAACCCATCATTCAGCGCATGACGTGACTTTACAACGAGCCGCATCATGGTTACCTCAAAACGACCCTTACCGGACCCCTTGTACGAACCTGAATTATAATCCGCCGTTATAGCCAACCAGGTACACACTTGCGGCGAAAAGTGCCAGGGACCAGCCCTCCCAGGCCAAACATGCAAAAAAGGTTTCCCGCGACCTTTCAGTCAAACTGCCGCCACGTCTACAAGTGTTTAACTGAAGCGGACTCTTGGGTTGTACCCTACCATGCTCCGACGCTCAAAGAACAAGATTCTGATTTTTCTGTCCTGAAATCACCAGATGCGGTATCAGAGGTACCTACCAAAGTGAGTATACCATTCGCTTCTCGCCTCCAATTCCTAGGACTAACCCAAATAAAATGGAATGTCTTTATCAATATGCCGTTGAACATGGAGAGAATCCCGAGAAATTTTCGATAATTACTGAGGCTGAGAAAAAAAGATGAGCCAGCGAATGCTTTCGCAATATCTGAGAGATATAGGATTTTATCGTGGTGCAATAGAGAGAAAAGAAGACCCTAGAAAATATTATACGTTTCTAACAGACCACGAAAGGTTGATCGATGAAGAGCTATTGCGTCATGGTATTCTAGAGAGCCGTTTAAAGTACAGCATGGCTAGATAACCTTATGAAAGAATGGGAACCCTGGACTACAAATAAAAAACGTTTAGGGTACTAACGGAGGAGACGTCACGCAAATTTGCGTTATAAAAGTAGTACCACAAAAAGTATATCTGATATAGGGTTAATAATATTAAATTCGAAGTGTTGGAGTTAATAGACATTAAGTTTGTTTTCGTATTATACTAACTATACTAATCATAAATTTTAGATTAGCTTAGACTTGCAAATTTTTATTTACACTACTTTATTTAACGGATGTTTTAGTAACGTCTACATTATAGTAGATCATTGGAGTTTATGGAATTTTTATGGAATTTAAAAAAAAAAAAACTGATGAGACGCGTAGCATCATGTGATCAAAATGATCGACAGCCAATTAAGAGACGCGTAGCCTCATGTGATTGTTAAGCGAAAAATCTCGAAAATCACACGTATTTTTTTTATATTGTCTACAATGAACATAATTAATAGAATGCACAAATATTTTGATCGAAACCCCACGAATTGGAATATTTGGGAGTTTTTAGAAGAATGCGATGAAAAAACATTTCAACGGAAAATAGAAGTTTACCTTCTATCTCTTGAGACGATAGCTGATACCTGCCTTAAAACAGAGAAAGATCCAAGATATGAAATGGCACAACTGTTGCTGGATAAGCATAAGCAAATATAAGAGCTTTTTTTAGAAATGCACAGAAATAAGTGGCGTGGTAGGGATCTGTGGGTTCTCTATCATTCAAGACTGCGGGTCGAGCTACAAAGCAAATGTGGTGCACAGATAAGCTGTAAGCTTGCCTGATGTTCAAACCTGAGGGGTGACCTAGCACTTGCACCACCAAGGCATCAGATGAACTGCGGGCACATCTGTTGTTAAGCCTGCGGGGCGACTTGATGGATGAAATCAGACGAAAATTTTGAAGTCATCAGTCAAAAATATTATTAAATTTTTTAAGTATTTGCTTAGGTTGATGGGTCGGATCCAGAGCTTGGTTACGATCTAATGAAAGTAAATCAACTAATAAACCCTCGATTCATCTATACAACCCGACAATTACCAGAAGGACTATAAATTCTCTGATTAATACAGGAACAGTTGATAATTCTAAAAATTCTGAAAGAAAACAGAAAGAGGTATAGAAGCGCTTTTTTCTATAAGTCATGAGAATCTACAAAATTTTGGTTGTCTGATAAAAGTAGTAGTTTTAACTCCTTCATGTATTTAGTCCGATGATGATGATTTCCAACCTGTACCTGATCGTCAACAAAAGCGGAAAAAAAATCTATCGTTACCAAAGGTTAGGGTTTAATAAAGTTTTTTATATAAAATGTTTTTATGCGAACCAGGAGTATCACCAGGAAGTGGAATTATTATACTGCATTTTTTTTCGTATTTTAAAAATGATATCCTGACGTTAATATTCCTCCACCACTTGTTACTTTATGACTCTTATGTATAGGATCAATGGCCACAAACTTCAGATCTGCCAGATCTGTATTTGAAGAACACAATCTACGACCAAGAAGAAGTGAGGGAGATGATCAATAATCATGTAGAGGCGGAGGAAAATACTGGGAATAGTAATGATCAATTTGTAGAATGGATAGAAGATTATAAACCAACGTCAAAAACTTGTCGATCATGGGTCCTCCGGAGTGGTACTAACGTTGGAGAGGCATTACTAGCTTATTGAAACATCCTTGATCTGACTGAGGACCATTTTTTTCAACGAATGACTAGGAAGAAATAACGGTAAAAAGAGATGTGACTTTAATCGAATCAGATATACCGGATATTGTAATATATTTTTTTAATGAAGTAGAGAAGGTTGGTAAGATTTTCTTGTTATAGCAATTTAAATGTTGCTGACCAATTCATTTTTAGATAACAAAAAAAGAAAACGAAAATATTGTTAAGGAAATCGAAAGATTATCTCCAGAAATAATTGAAAAGAATAATCATGTTGAGCTAACAAACGAGGAAAAAGATATTGTTGATAATATCAGGCGTGCTACCATAACATAGTAATTTAGTCAATGTAAGATTGATTACTTTATATCTTTTGATTATTCATTTTCCAATTCTTGCCACAGTGCAGAAAACTTAAAAAGACTCGAACTACTCATTTCAGAAGGCGATTTTGACAATAATTTTCCGAACATGTTGACAAAACGATTTCTAGAAAAACAAGAACTCAAGATGGATGGGTAAGTATAGATAAGAATACAGTCTGTTCTTCATTTATTTAACTCGTTATTCTTCCAATTTTTGTAGTGGTGAAATCTCCTGCTGGGCTTCTTCCCGACGCAGGAACGAAGGGCGCTCAATTATCCTTCACGCACGAATAGGCCGGAAGTGTGATTTTCAGGGGTTCATTAAAAAATAGTTAATAATCTCGAAGCAATCATTGGGCTTAGAAGTGGTGGCCTACCGGTCGCCCACTGCAAAAAAATTTTTGAGGATCGTATTGATCTTTCCATAGCTATACATGATGTTGTTTTGTACGATTTTTCAAGTCTAATTCGCATGCACCTGGAGACGACCTCCACCAGACGTATGTTCTCAAAATTTAATAACTAATATTTTTTGTTCTCATGCTAAGGGTGGGTTCACGAAACGTACGTGATGGACTGTAAATCCACAAATGTATTACGCTTAGGAAGACTTTCCGATACAAAGTTGCCAAATACCCTGAAATCTCTTGCAGTTCTTGAAGGTTTTTATGCGCTCATGTCAGATGTCAAGGTACTATATACTCATTGCATTGTAGTTGATATTGTACAGCATCTCATTATCAGTTCATCTCATTTCAGGCCACGTTGAAGAAAATTTGTGATCATACGAATGATGTATCACTTTCCAATTCACGTGCACATAGAAATCGCAAGAGGAAAAACTCAGCACATAACGGATCGTTTGGCATACCTTCAGCAAGTTCAAAGAAAAGTAAATTGCGTGATGACTTGTTCTGTTTTTAAACATGCAGATCTTTAAGTAGAATTATTGTATGTGAATAGTGGATCTAAATTCCTATTAGATACTAAATAAATTTGTTCCAGAGTTTAAGAAAATTCGCATAAAGAAAGCTTTTTATAATTTTGATAAAATCACAGCTAGAGTTGTTGCAACTCGTAATGCATCAAAGTTTAAAGAATTCTATACACTTATATTTATGTGAATTGTGATAATGGCTTGTCATGTTTGTTTTTAATTAAGTGCGCGTAGTTTGTTTATTGAAAGTTTGAACTGTTAATATTACAAGTGATTTTTTACTATTGTTTATGATTATTAAAAATCAAAATATTGGTTAAATTTATTAAATATTGTGTGCAGTACAAAATTTTGGCTACTTGTCAAATAAATAAGTTTTTAATAAATAAATTGAAGTAATTCATAATTTCTCAAATATAACTCGCATCCTACTTTTATTTAATCTTTTTAATAAGTTCAATGCACCACTAATAAAGGGAAAAAACAGTAAATATTTATTAATCATTTAAAATAATATAAAGTAAAATGACTTACTTCATCATTTCCTCCTAATCTTTCGTTATTATGGCAAACAACTTCTTGAAAATTATCATTTCCGATAGTAAATTGAATATCATGACTACGTAAAAATAAATTTAGAGAAGTATCACGTCTACAAATTCTAAGATTAATAATATCATTTGACTTCAAATATCCTTGGCGATTTTCTAATTTACTATGTTTAAACTCCCAACTCAATTTAATTTTATTTCCGGCACAACATACTAAAAAAATTACCAATGAGTACTTTTGCCACTTTAATTAGTGATAAATTAAGTAAAAAGTTTTCAATTTATTACCTTCTCTATGATCAGTTATCGGAGATCTGTAACAAGTATAATATTTGGGATAAAATAAATAATAATAATATAATCCAAGATACTTGCCAGATTTGATATGTCGTAAACGTATAGGAGTTTTATTATACATAGCTAATTCTCCGCTAAATTCAATTTTCCATAAAGCATTTAGATCAGACTCTACTTGACTGCTTACAAAAGCCTGAATAAGTTATATAATAGTGTTTGTTAATTTCTCAAAAATATTACAAACGAGATTAATACAAAAAACCATACCATTTGAGATTTACTTCCGGTTGTATAACATAAATTTTCAATTGAACTTAAATATTTTCCTGTAGAAACATGCTTTAAAGCTACAATAGATTCATTTTTAATCAAATTTGATTCAACTGTAACAATTTCCTCAATTTCCTTAACTAAATGATTCATTGATTTGATTTTCTCCCATCTTTTAGTAAATTCCAGAAAATAATCATAACAATTGTTATAATTATCATTTGAAAGTTTTGGGAGTGCATTACGAAAATAAATTTTTTGCTCTTCTATATCGTTAACTTCAGAATTATAGCATAATTTACGAAAATTTGAAACAAATTTTGAAGTATTTCCACCTTTTCTTTCAGGAATATATCTTAATGATTCTAATAACTTCTTATTTGTACGTTTAAATACTGTAAAAGAAATATCCTCTTTAAATGCATTACGAAGTTTTTCAAAACTATCAATCCTATTCGGAAGTGTGATAATAGGGTCTATGAATGATAGAACAATTTTCAAACAATCGCGATCGTTAATATTTTTAAGTTTAAAATAAATTCGGATATCATTTATCCATTCATCTGGATGAATAGTTCCATTATATTTCGGAAAATCCATCTCTCTTTTTTTTTTAATTTGACGGTGTAAAGCAGCAAAGGCTTAAAAAGATATATATCACACTTCGGTATTAATTTTTCCGAAATTGAATCGACATGCCGGTTTTAAACAAGATTAAATTCATTATCTTGTTATATTACATAATTTACATATGACAAATAAAGAAGTTGTAGCTAATTACAGTAATCATATCGGCGGATTTGTTTCATCACATGTCAGCCGAACATAGTAAATTAATTAGAGAATTGGACTTTCCCATAGCAAATGACATGTGATGAAACAAATCCACTGATATGTTGGCAAAATCTTTAATTACTAAAAATTTATAGTAAACGCTATAACTAAATAGTGTTAGATTCTTTTCAAACTTTATTAGTGTGTACATGTAAGTTTATCGATTATCTATTATTAAATTTCGTATGTTTGTATATGTGATGTTTGCGTCATAATAATTATAATGACCAACAATTTTTAAAAATTATATTACTCATCTTTTTATTGTTTTTACGTTACCATCGTCAAGTTGAAATTTAATTTTATTTTCATGCTAAACATAATTATAATGTTAATACTGATGTGGTAATAGCTTGGTACTTATCTGATGAAAGCAATAGCCTTCTTGAATGAAATTGTGAACGTTGAAGATAATGATGTATTAAGAAGAATGATACATTCTCTAATATTTCAACGAAAAAAGTAATCGAAGAAAATTGGATAGTAAATATTATACGGAATATATGTTCATTGAAAAATGGATTAGGAGGAAAAGATCATAATTCCGATAAATCTGAATGCGTGAAGAGATGTTTACAAAGGAAGGAAAATTCTTTAAAGAAATTACAGTTGAAAAATTAAGTGAATATAGATTCAATTTAATTACATATAACTTATGTGTTAATGATTATAATTTATTTTGGAGATCGAATATAATTTTTGACGCCCTTAGGAATCGGCAAAAAGTCATACATATGCTTACTACAAAAATGAATTTATTAATTGCGAATTAACGGACGACATATTTTATTACAATATGCTACAAGAGTTTAATTGGAATAAACTCTTAAATTTTTATATAATAGAAATCAATTCTTAAAACAACAAACTTCGATTCAGGATAGTATAGAGCGATTTTATAAATCAAAATTTTGCTAAAGGAGTTTCCTACTTACGATGTGTTGTATAAAAGAAAAGCTAACTTTATAGACAATAATGTATGTGTAAGATGTAATTTATATGAAAGAGATTGGTATCATATGTATATGGATTTGCGAATATAATTTAATGTCGATAATGTCAAATATAGAATTTGTTCAAATACTATATGATTATTCAAAAATATTTAGAGGAAGGACGAAAGTATGAGAATTGATTAGAGGGTTATATAATAACAAATTTATTCAAATAGGTAATAATTCGGAAGTGAGATTCTTGGTTAAATATATTTGGACGCGTTGTTATGATAGTTTTAAACATAATTTATTGAAAGAACGTTGTAATAGGGTTATAGATCTAGAAAAAAAGAAAAATATACATGCAAAGGATAAAAATAAAAATATAGAAAATAACGAACAAAAAAATCAAGAAAATAATTATAAAAAGAAAAAACCAAAACAATTAGTAAAATTATTAACGCTTGACCGGATGATAGAAAATAAAGGCAAAAATATCGAACAGATTTGGCATTTATAGATTAGTTTAATAGATAACTTAGATATAGATGCTTTAATAACTAATTAGTTATAGAGCTTCTTGAGTTTTTACTCCTGGCCCCATGTATTTCTTAACTTTATCAGGTAATTTGTATTTTATGTATATTTACAAAGAAATGCCGTTACAATCAGGCTGAAAAAAGAAACCTAAATGAAGTTACGTTGATTGTTAATAATAACTATCATACTATGTGGCGCAATAAATACCAATTATGTAATACAATAAATATCATACTATCATTATTATGTGATCATATTATGACGAAAAAAATATAAAAATGTTCAATTTCACGTGTTTATCAATAATGAATTAAAAGCTCACGTGATAGCCTATCTTAAATAAACCAATAAAATAACAGAATTAAACCGAAAAACGGAATAGATTTTTAAAGGCCGACGTGATTCTTTTTTGATTTTTGATTTTTTGATTGCAGAATTATTTTATTTTATTAATTGGCTAGAATTATTCAATGGCTTGTTTTCAAGAAATCTTTTACTAACATTTATTTAGTATTTAAATAATATCAGATATTTTAGATTTATAAAAAATTAAGATACTTCATGAACGCTGCATAATGTTATTGTTACGCAGATCATTTGACGATGGTGTGTATACGAAACTCGGTCGGCAATTTGTTAGTATAACATACTTTGGATAACTTATACTTAGTATAATTTACACTAAGTATAAGTTATACCCACCAAAGAATCAATATATAAAAACTCGCTAAACGATGCGAAAAAGAAAGGAATTTTTGGTATTATTTATTAGATAATTTTAGTTTAATTTTAGTAATAGTAGTTTCGTATTGTAATATTGTCAGATCGTGGAGTGAGGCAGAAATATTGTTAGTTTCATTTAAGATTTATTGATGATTTTGTTTCAATTAGCATTTAATTTTATTATTTGTTGTACATTTCTTATTGTTTTATTTAAATAAAGTATACACTTTAATTTTCACCCATACACTTTAAATTTTGCGTCTATCTTAAACTATTCGTCTGTTAACATCACGTGACTTTGATGCCAATCGATAGTAACAGTATCATCATTGCTTGTAAGTCGTCAATATTGTCATCAATTTCTAATCACTCATTGTACAATGCAGCTAAATCCGAATTAAAATTTTCTATATAATGCAACCAAATCCTTTGCTATATTAAATAAGCATTGATTTTTCTTTCTTTGCTTAAATCAGTGACAAATACCAAATAGCAATGGTAAACAATAAACAATAACAATTAATAACACTATTAATATTGCAAAACAATTCACAACGAGACATTTTTTTTTTTTTATGAAAATCACAATAATCCTAATATTTGATCGGAATTACTGATGCAAATGATAAAGAATTTTTTCAAAAACATTTAGATACCGAATAATTATCTTCAACACTAAGATTAGAATAGTAAGATTAATTATTAACAATATAAAAAAGATTATAATTTAGTTAATTTATTTCAATTGATAATTCTTTTGTTCTAATAAAACAATTATTCTTTTTTTTAAAATAATTTAAATAAAAAATTAAACAAACTTTACAATAGTTAGGTTAATTTATTTTAGATAATTTTTAAAAGTTAATAATTTTTACCAGTAAGATTTATAATATCAAAACTGGCTCAATCAGTTCAGTTCTAAACTCCGCTCTGAAGTGATTTTCGGTTTTCGGAGTCAGTTCTATCGCTCTGGCTCGTAAACTGAAACCAAAATGATAAATTTATTCCCATCTAGTTAAATTTGTCATAATTTACGAATTCAAGAGAAGATTTTTACTTGATTTAAAAATTTTGAGCTTAATGAAATTTTAATTACTTTAATGTGTATAAAAGAATGATTTCACATATTGGAAATGATTTTATATGTTTATATTTAATAAATTTAATAATTGAATAAGTTACAATAAAAAAAAAAGATTTATTTAAATTACAAACTAAGAAACTTGTAAAATATTTACTACTCTAGTTTTAGTGTTTAAATAATTTTAAAAAAAAATAAAAAAAAGAGAATACATATATTTAATATCTGGATAAGCTATAAAATAAAGGAATTATTTAAATTACAAACTAAGAAACTTGTAAATATTTTACTACTCTAGGCTTAGTGTTTAAATAAATCAAAAAAAGAATGAATCAAAAATCAAAGAACGGTTTTTGCTAAATGCATAATATCAAAAATATAGAACTTTTTTAAAATCTAAATAATTAAATAAATAAAATTAATTCCTCATAAATAATTTGCAAAATTACTTTTTTTGTATATATCACTTACCTAATCATTTATGTCTATAATTATACAATCATCTAAATCTTCACTAACTGGTATTTCATTCACTTTTCCACTAGTAGATTGACTTGCATAATATGATTGTAAATCTTCACTTTCAAAACTTATCAGCATTTCATCCACTTTTCCACTAGTAGAATGACTTGCATAATATGTTTGTAAATCTTTACTTTTAAGAGTTTCGTTCAATTCTTTACTACTAAAATTAAGTAAGCGACTTATATAATATACTTGTGGATGAGATTCAGTAGCGAGATTGTTAGGCCCAATTGGTGCATTTATAAATTCCATAACGTTAGATTTTAATCCTTTATTCATTATACCATTTTCAGGAAAAAAAATCCATTCTCCAACAATATCTAAAACTTCTCTAGAAGATGGCCTTTTTAATGGATCTTCATTCCAACACATTTTCATCAAATCTACGTAACATTGTGGAGTATTTTCGATAATTTCAGGGCGCTCACCTTTACAAATACTTATACTAAGTTGAATATCATGTGCTCTATTATTGAATGGTGGTACTCCGGATGTAAATTCCCACATAATCATAGAAAAACTATATATATCACTAGCTGGAGTATAAGATTTGCCTCTTAAAATTTCAGGTGCCATAAATGGTATAACACCATAAATATCATCTTTTTTCAAAAATGATTTTACAGGTCGACATAATCCTAAATCACTAATAAAAATTTTATCTTCATCACTTTCCACATGAATTAAAATATTACCATCATGAAAATCACAATGAATAAGATCTTCTCTATGTATCTTACTAAGTCCAGAAATAATTTCGTATAACTTATGTAATTTTTGTTTCCAATTTTTTTTGATTATTTTTGTTAAATTTCCTCTCAAATTACCTTTGTTCGCATAATCTATTACCACCATATAATTCAAAGTATCTGGATTTCTTGTAAATCCATAAAATTTAATAATATCAATTGAATTTAAACAACGTTTATGATATTCCCACTATAAAAAATAATAATATAATATTAGTATAAATAAATTATAATTTAGATTAAAAATAAGTAAATAATATGCTATTCATACTTCATTTAAGAATTCATTTAAATTTTCGCTTAAATTATTATAACATTTGAAAATTATTTCTTTATTTTCATTATTTAACCAATTAGCTTTGTATATAACACTAAATCCTCCCTTATCAAAATATTTAATATTTGTAAATTGATCATAAGGAATCCATTTTAAATTTCTATCACAAATAAATCTATCCAAAATCATTTCTCCACTTCTTCCAAATCTATAAATTTAAATAATTAAAATTATATTAAAGTTAATTATCAAAGTTTATAATTAGAAAAAATTAATATTAATACTTACTCTAAAATTTAAACAGGGATTTAATAAAATATAAATTTAGTTTTTGTACATATATATAGAATAACCTATATTTAATAACTTACCAACTAAAATAACAGATGGTTTTTCAAATAAAAATTCAGTTAACTAAAATTATAGCTAAAATAAATTTATAAATATATATACTAAAAGAAATAACTAATAACTTACATGCTATATTATTAAATAATTTTTTAAATAAAGAGTTTAGTTAGTAGTTTAAATTATATAAACATTATATAAATATATAACAATAAAATTAAATAAATAACTTACACCCTAATAATTTTATTTTAAAATAAGGAATTTAGTTAGTTTAAAATATATGTGAACATAATATAAATATATAATAATAGTAGAAATAAATAACTTACACTCTAACAATTATTTTTAAACGAGGAATATAGTTAGCTTTAATTATATACAGTACATATTATATAAATATATAATAAAAATCAAATAACAACTTACTATACTCTATATTATTAAATAATTTAAAAAATTTAGTTAGCTTTGATTTATATAAATATATAATAATAAAGTTAAATAATAACTTACTGCTATCTGTATTATTAAATAATTTTTTAAATAAAAATTTAATTAATTTGAATGATATAAATAAATAATAATAAAATAAAATAATAACTTACAAGATGCTATGTTATTAAATAATTTTTTAAATAAAAATTTTTAGTTAGATTATACAGAAACATAATAATAAGATCAGATGATAACTTACAACGCCCTATATTATTAAATAATTTTTTAAGTAAAAAATTTAGTTAATTTGAATTATATTATGTAAATATTATATAAATATACAATAATAAAATTAAATACATAACTTACATCCTAATAATTTTTTCAAATAAAGAATTTAGTTAACAAATTATATGCAAATATAATATAATAATAAAATTAAATAAATAACTTACTATCTGTATTATTAAATATTTTTTTAGATAAACAATTTAATTAATTTAAATTATACATAGATATATAATAATACAATTAAATAAATAACTTATAACTTACCATCTAAAAAAAGGAATTACCAAATAAAATTTTAAATAAAGAATTTTGTTAGCTTAAATCATATGCAAATATAAATATATATAATAAAATTAAATAAATAACCTACAAACTATATTATTAAATTATTTTTAAATAAAGACTTTAATTAGTTTGAATTATATATATATATATTATATACATATAATAATAGAACCAAAAAAATAACTTATAACTTGCCATCTAAAAAATTACCAAATAACTAAGAATTAATTCACTTAGTCAAATTACTAGTATATATATAAATATGTAATAAAAAATTGAATAACTTACAATCTATATTATTAAATAATTTTTTTAGATAAAGAATTTAGTAAATATATTATAAATATATAATAATAAAATTAAATAAATAACTTACATTCTAGGTTATCAAATAAATTTTTAAATAAAAAATTTAGTCAATTTAAATTATGTATAATAATCAGCATATGAAATTCAAGTAAAATAGTTATTGCATATAAAAAAAAGTTGCATGCAATTTGTTGAAAATAAACTTGATTTTGTGCACAGATATGTTAATATTTTTAAATTGAAAGTTGCATAATGTGCACTCTACAAATTCCACAAATAGATTTCATACACTGATAATAATAAATTAAATAATTAAATAATAACTTACCAACTAAAATAAATCACCAAAATAAAGAATTTAGTAAGTTTAAATTATGTATAATAATAGACTGAATCATTAATAAATGACTTATAACTTACACGCTAAAATAAAATTGTCAAATAGTTTTTTTAAACAAAGAATTTAGTTAGTTTAAATTATATATAAATAAATAATATGTAATAATAGAATTAAATAACTTACCAGACCCTAATATTATTAAGTAATTTTTAAATGAATTTAGTATAAATTATATATACATTGTAAATATATAATAATAGAATTAAATAAATAACTTATAACTTACCAACTAAAATAAATCATTCATAATTTTTTAAATAAAGAATTCATTTAGTTTAAATTATACATAAATATTAAATAAATAAGCAATAATAATTAAATTAACAACTTACGAACTATATTATTGAATAATTTTTTTCAAAAAACAATTAGCAAATTTGTTGGTTTAAATTATATATAAATATTATAAATATACAATAATAGAATTAAACAACTTACTAACTATTCATTAAATAATTTTTATAAATAAAGAATTTAGTTAGTTTATAAGTAAATATAAATACAATAATAGAATTAAATGAATAACTTACAAGCTATATTATTTAATTATTTGTTGAAATTTAATTAAATTATATGCAAATATAATGCAAATATAATATAAATATGCAATAGTGAAATCAAATAAATAACTTACTCCCTATATGTTATAAAATAATTTAGTTTAACTTATATGTATAAATCTATCATAATAAAATTAGATAAATAACTTACATTCTAGGTTATTAATAATTTTTTAAAAAAAATTTAGTGTAAATATTATATAAATATGTAATAATAAAATTAAATTAATGACTTACCCTCTATATTGTTAAATAATTTTTAAGATAAATAATTTAGTGTAAATATTATATAAATATGTAGTAATACAGTAAATTAAATTAATGACTTACTCTCTATATTTGTTAAATAATTTTTTTTAAGATAAATAATTTAGTTGGTTTAAATCATATATAATTATGTAATGATAGGATTAAATAAATAACTTACTAACTATAAGAAATTACCAAAAATAAAGAATTTAGTTAGTTTAAATTATATGTAAATATCATATAAAAATGTAATAATAAAATTGAATAAATAACTTACAAACTACATTATTAAACAATTTTTAAATAAAGAATTAGTCAGTTTAAATAATATGAGCATTTTATAAATATAACTTACCAACTATATTATAAAGTAATTTTTTAAATAAAAATTTAGTTAGTTTAAATTATGTAAATCACAATATTATATAATAATGGAAAACTTACAATCTATATTATTAAATTAAGTAAAGAATTTAGTTAGTTTAAATTATATGTAAATATATTGTAATTATGTAAGAATAGAATTAAATAAACAACTTACAAACTATATTATTAAATAATTTTTTTTAAATAAGAATTTAGTTAGTTTTAATTATATGTAAATATATTATAATAGAATTAAAAAAAACAACTTACAGACTATATTAAATATTTTTTAAATAAAAAATTTAGTTAATTTAAATTATACATGAATATTCATAAATATATATTAATAGAATTAAATTAATAACTTACAATCTATATAATTAAAATTTAGTTAGTTTAAATATATGTAAACATATTTAATAAATAATAGAGTAAAATAAACAACTTACAATCTATATTATTAAATTAAATAAAGAATTTAGTTTGTTATATATATATAAATATATTATAATTATGTTATAATAGAAATAAATAAACAACTTACAAACTATATTATTAAATAAAGAATTTAGTTAGATTAAATATATTACAAATATAAAATAATAGAATTAAAATAAACAACTTACTAGCTATATTATTAAAGATTTTTTCAAATAGAATTTAATTAGCATAAATTATACAAAAATATATAATAATAAAATTAAATAAATAACTTACAAACTATATTATTTAAATGATTTTTAATTAAAGAATTTAGTCAGTTTAAATTTTATGTAAGTATTAAATAAACTCAAACAAATAACTTACAAACTATATTATTAAATTAAATAAAGAATTTAGTTTGTTTAATAATAATGAAACTAATAATAGAATTAAATAAATAATTTATAACTTACGAACTAAATAAAATTACCAAATTATTTTTTAAACAAAGAATTTTGTTAGTTTAATTATATGCAAATATATTATAAATAAATAATATGTAATAATAAAATTAAATAACTTACTAATTGCTATATATTATTAAATAATTTTTTAATAAAAAATTTAGTTAATTTGAATTATATTAATAAATAATAATAATAAAATCACAAAATTAAATAATAACTTACAATACACTACATTATTAAATAATTTTTAAATAAAAAATTTAGTATGATATAAATATATAAAAATAAAATCAGATAATAACTTACAACTCCCTATATCAATATCTTATAACTTACCAACTAAAGAAATTACCAAATAATTTTTTAAATAAAGGATTTTTTTTGTTTAAATTGTTTATAAATATTACATAATTATGTAATAATGGTATTAAAATAACTTACTTACTATATTATAAATAATTTTTTAAAATAAAAAATTTAATAAGTTTAAATTATAAATAAAATATTTTGTTAAAGAGTTAATTAAATATAAACTTACAAACTATATTACCAAATTAAATAAAAAATTTAATTAGCTTAAATTATATCAAATACTATATACAAATGTATAATAATATAATTAAATAAATAACTTACAAACTATATTATCAGTTATTAAATAATTTTTAAATAATGATATGGATTTAGTTAGTTTAATTTACAATACAATATAATAAATATAATGTATAATAATAAATTTAAATAAATAACTCACCCCCTATATTTTTAAATTAAAGAATTTAATTAGTTTATGTATATTATAAATATATAACAATAGAATTAAATAAATAACTTACAGCCTATATTATTTAAAATAAAGGATTTAGTTAATTTAAATTTGATACATGCTAATATAATATACTGTAAATATATTAAATAAATTACTTACCAGCTATATTATTAATTAAATAATGAATTTAGTTAATTTAAATTTTATATAAATATATTATTGATATGTAATAATAAATTAAATAAATAACTTACAAACTATATTATTAAATAATTTTTTAAATGAAGAATATAGTTTAGTTTAAATTATGTAAATTACTATATAAGTAGACATTATATAAATATACTAAATAAATAACTTACAAGCTATATTATTAAATATAAATAATTAAATTAGTTAAATTATATATAAATATATTATAAATATGTAATATTAATAAAATTAAATAAATAACTAAACTTACAACCTGTATTTTAAATAATTTTTTTAAATAAAGAATTTTAATTAATTTAAATTATATAATATATAATAATAAAATTAAATAAATAACTTACAAACTATATTATTAAAAATTGAATTTAGTATTATATATAAATATATAATAATAATTTAGTTAGTTTAAATTATATGTAATATTATATAAATATGTACTAATAATAGATAGAATTAAATAAATAACTTACTCCCTATTTATTAAATAATTTTTTAATAAAGAATTTAATTAGTTAAATTATATGTAAATATTATAAATATTATATATAAATATTTAATAGTAGAATTTAATAAATAACTTACTTTCTATTTATTAAATAATATTTAAATAAAGAATTTAATTAGTTTAAATTATATGTAAATAAATTATAAACATATAATAATAGAATTAAATAAACAATTTACAACCTATATTATTAAAATAAAGAATTTAATTAATTTAATTATACAAAAATATGTAATAATATAATTAAATAAAATAGTAAATAACTTACAACTTACTTTCTAAAATAAATTATCAATAATTTTTAAATAAAGAATTTAGCTTAAATATTGTATAAATATGCAATAATAAATTAAATAAATAATCTATTAACTTACCATCTAAAAGAAATTATCAAATAATGAATTTAGTTTAAATTACATGTAATATTATATAAATACAATATGCAATAATGAAAATATGAAATTAAATAAATTATTACCATGATCTAAAAGAAATTAGCAAATAATTTTTTAAATAAAGAATTTAGTTTTAATTATAATATAAATATGTAATAATAAATTTAAATAAATAACTTATTAACTTACCATCTTAAAGAAATTAGCAAATAATTTTTAAATAGAGAATTCAATTTTAATAATATATAAATAGTAAATAATAATGAAATCAAATAAATAACTTATAACTTACAATCTAAAAGAAATTAGCAAAATTTAGTTTAAATTATATATAATGGAATAAATAGTAATGGAATTAAATAGATAACTTACGATCTATAATTTTTCAAATAAAGAATTTAATTAGCTTAAATTATATGTAAATATATCACAAATATATAATAATAGAAGAATTTTTCTAACTATCACCGGGGTGATGATCACCGGTGACTGAAATTATGATGATCACCAGCATTAAAAAAATATAGTGCCAGTAAAAATTGATAATTCTGGCCAAAGGTGATGATCATCCCCGGTGATTTGAAGTAAAAGCATAATAGGATATAAATAAATAACTTACAATCTATAATATAAAGAATTTAGTTAGTTTAAATATAATATAAATATATAAAAATTTTGGTTGCAGACATTTCTTCTGTTAAGGATAACTACCCAGTTACGTCATATAAATTTTGGGTAACTACTCAGTTACGTCTTGACTTATATTAGTTTATGTTCTAATGTCTGCAACCCTAATAAAAATAAAATTAAATAAATAAGTTATAACTTACCATCTAAAATAATTTACCAATATTTTTTAATAATTAGTTAAATTACTTGCAAATAGCATTATATAAATAACTTACTACCTAAATTATAAAATAATTTGTGGTTTTTCAAATAAAGAATTAGTTAAATCATATGTAAATATAACAAATATGTAATCAGAATTAATAAATAACTTACTCCCTATATTATTATTGAATAATTTTTTAAATAAAGAATTGGCCAATTGGGTTAATTTAAATTAAATGCAAATACAGCGACACCTCTATGAGTGCACTCTCTATAAGTGCATGCACTATATAAATTCTCTTTAAGTGCATGGTTTGACTGGTCCCAACTTATAAAAGCTCTTAATATTTTACTCTTTATAAATGCACACCCTCTCTAAGAGCACATTCTACTATTTTTTTACTATGGTCCCAAGGGGTGCACTTAGAGAGATGTTCACTGTATTATATAAATATGTAATAATAGAATTAAATAAATAACTTATAACTTACGATCTATAAAATACAGAATTCGTTAGTTTAAATTGTATATAAACATATAATAATAGAATTAAATAAATAACTTACAATCTATTTTATTAAAAAGGATTCAGTTAATTTAAATTATATAAAATATGTAATTGTATAATTAAATAAATAACTTACCCCCTATATTATTAAATAATTTTTTAAATGAAGAATTAGTTATTTTAATCATATGCAATTATTATAAATATGTAATAATAGAATTAAATAAATAACTTACAAACTATATTATTAAATAATTATTAAATAAAGGATTTGATTAATCTAATTATTATATAAACATATAATAATAGAATTAAATAAATAACTCACATTCTAAAAAATAATTTTCAAATAAAGAATTTGGATAGTTTAAATTATATGCAAATATTATAAAATATGTAATAATAGAATTAAATAAATAACTTACTTCCTATATTATTAAAATAAATAATTTGGTTAGTTTAAATTATACATAAATAATATATGAATATATAATAATAGAATTAAATAAATAACTCACTCTCTATATTTTAAATAATTTTTTAAATAAAGAATTTAGTTTGTTTGTTTAAATATTATATAAATTTATAATAATAGAATTTAATAAATAAACTTATAACTTACCAACTAAAAGAAATTACCAAAAAATTTTTAAATAAAGAATTCAGTCAGTTTAAATTATATAATGATAAAAATATTAATAACATATAACTTACACCCTGTAGTATTATTAATTATTATTAATTTGTTAGTAGGATTAAATATGATACAAAACTATATTATGAATCAGATATATTACTCACAATCTTATCATTTAAGTAAAGAATATATAATTAGTTGAATTATATAAAATATTAAACAAATAAATATAATATTATTATAAATTGAAACTTACCTTCTGTAATATAATTAATTATTAATAGTTATTCAAAAAAATTTAGTTATTTAAATATTGTGTAAATTAAAATAAAAAAATTAAACAGCTGATACTTACTAACTATAGTATTATTAATCATTAATTATTTAGTTACATTAGAATATAACAAAAATAAGTAATTCCATTATTATTCAATTATAAGATAACTCTATTAACTTACAAACTAAATAAATTATTTGATATAATTAATATTAAATTATTGCATAATATACAATTATAATATTTAAATTATTTACAATTTAATATATTATAATTACCTTTAATTTCCTCGGTACTTAAAACTTATTGCAATTTGATTAGAAAATTTAGAATAATTCTAATTTATATTAAATACTCATACTATATGCTTTTTACCTTCATTATTACTGTGAGCCATTATTCTCCCTAACTAAAAAGGATAACGGAAATAATTTTTTTTTAATTAAATAAGGAGGGTTTATATATGGTTGTTTGTGTAATGTATACGCAAAATGCAAATCTTGATCGAGCACTGCATGTATGACAAAACAAATTCAGCTATCAAGCCTCATTTTGGCGCAGCAAAATCACGATATGACTTCTAAAGGTCTTTAAGTATACTTAGTTTTTTCGTTAAAACCACCTTAAAATGACCGGTAAAGACGATAATATTACTTTTTTATACATATAATATGATAGTCAAAACCAGTATTAAGATCTCCTTCCAAACTCTTAAACAAGCTTTTAGAGCAGTTAATAATACGTCTAATATAAAATTTAGAGCTTTATTTAAAAAAAATTTAATTTAATCTTTTCAAAAGTGTTACGCTATAAGAGAAAGAAATTATAAATTGTTTAACAACTAGATTGTTTTATAACATCTGAAACTTCAACAAAATTTCAACTCTAATTGCAACTCAATTTCATCACTTTATTTTCTATTTCCATAATTTATGACAATTATCCGATGATCGAAAAATGTTTATCACAAATATCATAAATTATTAAAAAGTCGTAAGTATCAACATTTTGAGTTGTTATATTGTATATTTGAGATGATTAATAAACAATATTCTCACAAACATCATCTTCAAAAAAAAAAAAGTTCACTTCTTTCATGATATTTGTATTATTTATTTCATGGGGAGTTGGGAATAATAGGGTTTTTCTTCCGAAGGAACAAAACCCCTAATGTTCCCTTCCCATGAAATAAATGGGTAATCCCCTGGAACGTATCACTCATTAAATATTAACTATTTTAAACTTAACCATTTTAAACTAAAATTAGTAATTTCCCGGTTATCTATATGAGGCCGGGAAATAAGTATACGGTTATTTATAAACTCAGCTAATCACTCGCAATTTTTAAAAATTAGTATGAAGGTGACACTTAGTGCGACAGGGGATTATAAATATTATTCACTTAAAAAAAATAACTTCTACTAGTATACACTAAAATATTAGATAGAACTATGAAATACATATGGTTAGTCGTACGCAAAAAACTTGAACCTGACCTTTTTACGTATATTTTGAGTTTTATTAGATACTGTCTTTTATGTATGTTTGAATTTCCAGATATATTATAATAACCAGAATGGGGTAATAATTGAAGTGAGCTTTTTATAATTAGCTGGTAGTAAAAAGCAATATTATTTCAATTATTTTGAAAAAAATGATAAAATTAGTCAGATAAAAATAATTTTACTATAAATCAAAGTTATTGTTTTGAAAAATTAAATATTTATCCTTTAAACGATGGAAGTTTAAATGATTTACACCATTTATTTTGACATTTCGTATTATAATTATATGATTTTTCTAGTAATATAAATATATAAGTGTGGGGTTTTCAAAAGAGTAATGGACATATTATTGAGTAGACAGATAACAAACCATTTTATTAGCACATTGCGTATCCTTCGATAACTTCAAGAAATGATCATTATTTGACATTTGACAGCAAATAACATATAAATAATTGTTGTACTTTGCATTGCATATTTGCATAATAAAGAAATTTCTGGGCCATATGCCTTAACTTTATGTCAATATGTCAATAAAATTGAGCGTTCACAGCTTAAAAGTGTGTGCAGTAGAACAATGACCTTTTTACGTACTATAAAATGGAAGGAAACAGAAATAATTTCTGGATTTTTTTCTATTGTCTGAGATTGAGGAATATACATTTTTGTTTAAATTTATAAGAAGTAATTATATTTGAATTTCTTATAATGAGTTATTTAAGTATTAATGTTATCACTGTTAAAAGCAAAACTTATATGTTAAATAAGAAATCTCGTTAATTTACTAATAAAAAATGAATAAGTGAAAAATAAAATAATTGTGTACTCTAAAACTCTAAAAAAATTGTTTAAAAAAATGATTAATCAACATAAAAAAAATCGTCATCTTAACTTCAAATTTTCATCTCTAATTTATTTAATACATTTGGTAAATAAAAATAGTGCAATTAAATTAAACTATTGCTATTTAAATTTATCATTTCTATTTTATAAATAATTTATAAATTTAATAAATAGCTTTGTATATTATGACTTTATAAAATTTAATAATAAATATTTTAAATGTTAATGAAAGTTTAACTATCAATTATTGTGAATACTAGAAATAAATTGGTTAAAGCAAATAACAAGAATAATCCTATAACATACCAATTCTTACTGTAAAGTAAAGGTGAATTCAACAGGAGAGAATGAAATCTAAAAATATAAAAATATATAATAAAATAGTTAGAAGACTCGAGTACTCTAAGTAAGCTTCACAGAAATGACAGATTCAAGCCCCCATGCCTACTATCAACTGACATTAACGTATATCGTGAGTGATCAAACTCGTGCAGAGGTACTGTCATATTGATAATAAGACATGAGACCCACCACCAAAGGGACGGGCCCCACATACAGAAGTCTGCGACATAGCTTGAAATATTATTTTCTCATTAAAGGTAACCAGACTACTAGAAGAGGAGGATAACCAAAGCACACTAGGTGCACTAGTCCCTTGTACATCCCAGCTTAGCCATTTCCACTTACCCGAATAATAGAAAATATCATGATGTTCATTTTAATTTTCTTTTTCTGTTTTTAAGAAAAAAGACATGCTGAATAACTGTTCATAACTATCCACAACTCACGACACCTTTAATTAGGTTGTTTACAATATTTTTTTAATAATATTATTCTAGATAGGAGTTAATAGATGAAAATAGCTTGAATATGAGTGGACGAAGACGTAAGATATTTACGTGTTTTACGTGTTTTTGAACGATAGGTTAATAAAAAAAAATCTACGTTATAATAAATATTAAAGAAGGAATATTTATATCATTTTAAAAAAAATTACAAGTATTGAAAGAAAAATACGAGTACAAAAGTGTAAAAGAATTTTGTGTAGAAAAAAAATGATTTTTTATAAGAAATATTTAATGGGAAAATTTGTTGCGGCTGAGTCAGTGAGTCATTATTAGTAAACTGATGGTTGCGATTATAATCACAATTTGGAGTTCCGATGCATGATTTTCATCATTTGATATCACTGAATGATATCTATTTTACATATTATACACTTGTAATACTCTTAACCCGTTTCATTAGTCACTATATTAAAAATTATAGTAAATATACAATGAATTATTAAAGAAGCTTTGCAACATTTTAAAAGTTTTATAGAAATATTATTCAAGGCATTTGATTTACATATTAGCCAATTAGATACACACATGTTGGCATACTATAATCTTATATTAACTCTTTAACTAAAATAATATTATTATAACGTGGAAAATGAATTTTGGAAAAAAACTAATCATGGTATAATTGCCAAAAAAGTATCTTTTCTAATATTGATCAAAAATGAATATGACTAACTATTCTACAAAACTCTCAGCTTATCGCAGAAATAAAGTGAAGGTATGAAGAAAAAATAGCCAAGTTTGAAGCTGAGTCTAACAGAGATGGAGAAAGTACAGACTCTGACGAAAATGAAGCCGAGTCTAATGAATATGAAGAAAATACAGATTCTGACGAAAATGGAGATACTGAAGGATACACAGATCTTGTAGAAGTAGAATTACCATATAAAATTCAAAATATGGACGTTCTTAAAACCATCCACAACGTTTTTAAAGCAGAAAGAATAAATGACATACTCATCTTCAAAGTAAGTATATTCTAACATACAATCCTGTTTCATTCAACTTCTTACTTATTTTTTATATGGATTAACTTGATTGTGGAGTTAAAGTAGATGTACATCTCGCATTACAAAGCTCAATTCAGCAACAAAAATGAGGCTGGTGGGTTTGCAGTGAAGTTATATGCATAGCTAATAATAATAGGTATCGTCCGGACATTGGTGGATGACGCCATAAACCAACGCTCGCGAAGAATGAAACCGATTGTTCATAGATGCCCACCCCCCAAACTTATGGATCAAGGTAATTTACTAGTTTTGCTTCTAAAACTGTAATTTGGTTTTTTTTCATTAATAGTCTATGAATATTTTCAGGTCATCTTGGGCATTGGAGAGTTGGCGTAGGTTTTAATAATGTACGATGGTACAAGGTGGAGTGGAACAATCATATCATTCTTAGTTGTGGCGCATCTTTATATTTTAATGATATACTTATAAACCAATATGTTTAGTTAATTTATCAAAAAAACGGTGTGAATATAACTAGCAGATTATATTATGTTTCTCATGTAATTAATTCAAATGAAAATAATTCATAATAAAGATACAATATATTGCTGCAATTTTTCTCTTCGTTCATGCTCATACACAAAATGAATCATGTTTAATAACGTAGTATATTATAGAAGTATGGTGTCTGCCACCTAGAAACCACACTAATATTATATGACTTCAAATTTTATAAATTGTAAATTGAATAGTAAAAAGAGTAATTAAACTGATAAAGTGATAGAGCAATTTTAATAAGTAGCAATAATAAAAACATAAAATTTCGGACTAGTTTTCATGTAATTTTTATGGATTTTACAACATTCCATGGAAATCCACAAAAATTCCATGTAATACAATAATTATATTTTAACAAAGTACTTTAAAAATAAGTTACACAATATAAATAAATAAAATTTAAAATTTCGGACTATTGTTATTAGCGTCAGCTAAGTGATGAAAAAATTCCGAATTGTCACATCCTGATCCACGTGCTAAGAAAAATTCGGAACCATCACGTAGCATCTTTAACTCTGACGATCCAGAAGAGAAGAAAATTAATAAAGTGCTAGAGAGGTTCCCTTATCTGTCCCATCCTCAAAAATAATTTTTTCAGGAAAAAGCTTATTATTTTTCTCTTATCTAGAGGTCTGATCCGTGGATGCATTATCTGGATATCCAGCAGGTATCCGGATGTCAGTTTTGTATGACGGATAAAAAAATTACGATATCTAAAACGCGTTATTTGACTTTGCTGCTTTGCGTGACTGTGACTAGAAAAAAGATGTCTAGTGATAAGTCTGAAGAAATTCCGTGGTTAGAAGACCTTGAAGTTGAAGAAGCTTCGAGCTCTGAAGCTAGTGGATCAAAGAGCTTACTATTAAAGTGAAAAAAACCAATTTCACATGTAATTGAGTTATAATCTGGTACTGATACAAGTAGCTAGCAGATAGCTAATAGTAGAAAGTACAATAAAACAATAAAAACTTGGAAAAAATTAAAATTTGAGTTAAATAAAATAACCAGCCAGGCTAGTAAGGCTAGTATTAATTCCAAACGCAAAACCACCAGGGCAAAGTTGGATATGGGGATATTTAGATCAGTAAAAGCTAGTTGGACAATACAAAAGAATAGTAAGGTGTTTAGCTCAAGTTCAACGAAAGAATGGTGCAGAATAATGTGAACATTTTATGGGTTCTGATAATTCCACTAGCAATTTTATTGCTCATCTTGCTACACATCGAATTACTGAAGAAAGTCATAAAAGAAAGATGAATGAGGTACAAAATAATGGACAGTTATCACAGCTTCATATAGATGAAATAATACGCACGGGATAATCCAGATATTAAAAATAACCGAGACTGAAAATTTGTTGGAATCTTGATCGACCAATGAAGGGTTTGGCGAATTCATTCATGAATTTGACCCAAATTATCGATTTCCAAGTGATGAAACAATTCAACAATTACTTGCTGAAGCATATAATTAAATTAAAATCGTCTTAACTAAAATATTTAGCGAAAATGTTATTTCTTGCTCTATAAGTAACAGGACGGTGATTATTATCACGTGCCGACCATTTGCCGATCATGATATCACATTATAAACTTTGAAGCGTTATTCCAAATCATAAATGTGTAAAAAAAAATCACATTAAATTATTTTATTTAATAGTTTAAAGTATAATAAAATTTTGTGGCGAAATAAAATGTAATGCTAAAGCGAAATTTGAAATTTACAGCTGATTTCAAAAAGGTTGGGACACTTAACAAATTTTAAAGAACTCGGAAATATTCGGTAAAGCTTGATATAAAATAAAAAATTATACGCTAATTTTGGATCAATATTCCGAGAATGGTGGTATAATTTTACCTTATTTTGAGCTTTACCGAATATTTCCGAGTTCTTTAAAATTTGTTAAGTGTCCCACCCAAGTAATTATTTTTTTTATTTAATTACAATAGAAGAAACAAGTAAAAATTGAAACCGAAAATTCTTTGATGAAAATTAACATCACTAGAAATATATTAAGTAATCAAAGCAATTTTTAAATTCTATAGTTTTATCAACTTGAAATTGAAATTCTAAATATAAGCACATTGTAACTCTAAAGTAAATTTTATGATAATAATAAATGATATTAATTCGAACTTGTTTATTGGTTATTGATGTGACGCAGCAGGACAAATGAAAATATTCACGTGACATTTCACACCTGATATTATTTATTTTTTTTTATTTGACGAATGAACAACTGTTTTGTTATTTATTACAATACTTCCTGCTAAAGAATATTCATTAATTTTGCAGTAAAAAGGTATGCATATGTACGTATAATCGACAAAATCAATATTACATTTCTTTGAAAACTGAATCTAGCATTAGTTACAAAAATCAAATTAAAGGAACCTTATCAATTACAACTCATATCCTAATTTATTCTTACAAATAAGTTCAATGCGCCACTAACAAAAATAAAAGATAATAAATAAATGTTTATTTATTGAACATTTCAAATACAAAACAAAATAACTTACTTCATCATTTCCTCCTAAATTTTCATTATGACAAACAACTTCTTGAAAAGTATCGTTCCCAATAGTAAATCGAACATCATGGCTACGTAAAAATACCTCTTCACTATCATACGTTTTCTTCATGGCAAGATTAATAGTATCATATGATTTTAAATATCCTTCATGATTTTCCGATTTCAGTTACTGTGTTTAAAATGCCACTCACAATAATCATCTTTGCCACAATATACTAGAAAAAAAATAATAATGAATACTTTAATTAAGATAATAAATTAAGTAATAAACTTTCAACTTTATTATTACCTTCTGTATGTTCAGTTATCGGAGATTTGTAATAAGTATGAACTTTTGGGGCAAAATAACATAATCCAAGATTACGGCCGGATTCAATATGTTGCAATTCTATTAAAGTTCCATTATATATAGCAGATTCTCCTCTAAATTTAATTATCCATAAAGAATTTAGATCAGGCTCTGAACTGCCTGCAAAAACCTTAAATAATTGAATAAAAGTTAATTATCAATGAAATAAAAAAGAAATGTGTAAATAATATATATACCAGTTGAAGCCCGCTTCCAGTTGTATAACACAAATCTTCAATTGAACTTAAATATTTCCCTGTAGCAACATGCTTTAAAGCTATAATAGATTCATTTCTAATTAAATTTAATTCATCTGCAATAATTTCTGTAAATTCTTTAATTAAATCATTTATTGATTTAATTTTTTTTCTTCTATTAATAAATTCCGAAAGATAACTATAACGATCATTATTATAAAGTGCATTACTAAAATAATTTTTTTGTTCTTCTATCATTAATTTCAGAATCGTAACATAATTTACGAAAATCTGAAATAAATTCTGAAGTATTTACACCTTCTTTTTCAGGAATATATTTTAATGATTCTAATAACCTTTTATTTGTACATTTAAATACTGTAAAAGAAATATCCTCTTTAAGTGCATTACGAAGTTCTTCAAAACTATTAATTTTAGTTGGAAGTGAGATAATACTGGAATCTACTAATGATATAGCAAAATTCAAATAATCATCATCATAATCCTTAAGTGCAAGATATTTTTGAATATCATTTATCCATTCATCCGGATGAATATTTCCATCATATTTTGAAAGTTTCATTTTTTTTTTCTAAAGTAGACGGTGCAAAAATGCAAGTAAGTTGATGGTGTAAAAGTGCAAGTTGATGTTGCAAAAGTGCAAGTTAATTAATATTTATTTACATAGACACCCCTTTTTATTGGTTATTAGTATAGTGACATAAATTTTATTAATCCTTGACTTGAAATGACAAATGATTTTACGTTTTCAATACTACTAATATCATATACATACAGAATTAGATGGAATGTGACTATGTATTGCTTTTTTTTTATAAATTTGATAAATAAATAGAATTATCACCAATATTATATAAATAATTTAATTGGATTGATAAGTTTACTAATATACTAAGCTAAATGACAAATGGTTAAGCACCATGAGCGCTATTTTTGAAATCTTCAATAATAGAAACGAAAGCAGAATTGTTATTTTGCTTAGAGTATCGATTAATAAAATATATTTACGTTTATCAGAAAAAAAAATAAATATTTCTCAAATAATTGGAAACTTATCATTATTAAAATAACTATTATCATTATATGAGCAGCTTTGAGAAAAAAATATATTAAATAAATTGGTAAAAGATTTTACTGTCATATTCAAAAATGATGGCAATTTGAATATTAATCATTTTATAAATCGTACTGTATACAGTTCACCCTCTCTATAATGAATTTTTATAGTGAATAACTTGCTATAATGAAGAAAAGTTCAGGTACAGATTTTTTTATATATAATAAAATGACCCTCAGTATAGTGAATTTCTCACTATAACGAATTTTAATCTCCAGCCCATAGGATTCACTATAGTGAGGGTGAACTGTATAGCGATAACACCGAAAACAGCAATAACTGGAGACTTTATTTTTATCGGATTTTTTTTTAATTAGAATAGTCAGCGTACGTAGTTTAAATATTACAAGATTGTTTTGTTGAAAAAACTTCAAGAATCTAGCACTATTTATTTGAGATTATTAAAAATCTGAACATCGGTTATTTTCAACATGCACAAAAACTTTGGCTGCTTAAGTTGTCAATAATTAAGGAATTCGAATTTTTCGACAATTAAAATTAAAGTAATTTATATTTTCTCAAATATAACTTACATCCTATGTTATTCAACCTTGTTTAATAAGTTCAATGCACCACTAAATAAAGGGAAAATCAGTTAGCATTTATTTATCACTTCAAATATAAATTAATAAAATAACTTACTTCATCATTTCCTCCTAATCTTTCACTATGGCAAACAACTTCTTGAAAAGTATCATTTCCAATAGTAAATTGAACATCATGACTACGTAAAAATGAATTTTGAGAATTACCATGCTTAATAATGCTAAGATTAATGGTATCATTTGACATTAAATATCCCTGGTGATTTTCTAATTTACTATGATTAAACTTCCAACTAATTACTTGTTTGCTACAACATACTAAAAAGAATTACTAATGAGCACTTTCTGTCGCTTTAATTAATGATAAATTAAGTAAATACTTTCAATGTATTACCTTCTGTAAGTTCAGTTATCGGAGATTTGTAATAAATACAACTATATCCATAATCGGTTTTATAATATAATCCAAGAACATTGCCAGATTTGATATGTTGTAAGCTTATAGAAGTTTTATTATATATAGCTAATTCTTTATCAAATTTAATTTTCCATAAAGCATTTGGATCAGGCTCGGGACTGCCTGCAAAAACCTTAAAAATTTGAATAAAAGTTAATTACCAATAAAATACAAAAAATTAATGTATAAAAAAGTCATACCAGTTGATATCTGCTTCCAGTTTTATAGTGTAAATTGTCAATTGAACTTAAATATTTTCCTGTAGCAAAGTGTTTTAAAGCTACAATAGATCCATTTCTAACTAAATTTGTTTCATCTGTAACAATTTCCGTAAATACTTTAACTAAATCATTCATTGATTTGATTTTCTCTTTTCTTTTAAAAAATTCAGTCAAAAAATAATTATAATATTCATTATTTGGAAGTAATCGATAAAAATAATTTATTTGTTCTTCTATATCATTAATTTCGGAGTTATAACATAATTTACGAAAATTTGAAATAAACTTCGAAGTATTTCCACCTTCTCTCTCAGGAATATACTTCAATGATTGTAATAATCTCTTATTTGTACATTTAAATAATGTAAAAGAAATATCCTCTTTAAGTGCATTACTAAGTTCCTCAAAACTATTAATTTCAGCTGGAAGTGAGATAATATTAGAATCTACTAATGCTATAGCAGTCCTCAAATAATAATAACTATCATATTCATCTGTACCCCTAAGTTCATGATATCTTTGAATATCGTTTATCCATTCATCTGGATGAATATTTCCGTCATATTTTGGAATATCCATATTTTTAAATTTTTTTTTTTTAAGAAAAAGCGTAAAAAAAGGACACGGCGTTTTTTATATCCAGTTTTATACATTTTATAATGTTTATTATTATGCACATCATTTGTCATATGTGTGAACATATATGGTCAAGTATGAAGCGGCTGAAGCGTCATACTGATCGGTATTAAACCCTAGGATTTATATCCCGGATCTTCCTATAATTATCCAGGATCTGATCTATATTTTATCCCAATTAAAATCACGTGCTCCTGTTTAAACACCCCGTGAAAACTTGGAAATTTCTTTATTTTAAAGTTATAAGAGAAGTTTCTAAAATGATCTTATAAACAAAAAAATCTGATTACATAAGTTAGAAACAAAATCAAATCCGGGATAAAATATAGATCAAATTGGGATAAAGTGTAGGTTAATCCAGGGTTTGATAATTGGACTGGGATAAAATGTGGATCAAAGGATAAAATATGGATCAGATCCAGGATAAAATATAGGAAGATCCGAGATGAAGTATGGATTAGTCTATTTTCACCCCAGGGTTTGATCCAGGGTTTAATCCCAGATTTTTGATCAGTATGGCGCTTCATACTTTTGATCAGTATAGTACTTCATACTACGCTTCATAGTCAAGTAAATCCTTAAATGGCCAAATGATCCCGGTGATCACTTCACTGATTTGAAATCGAAAATGAATATCATTACCGATACTGATTAATTTGTTTTTCTTAAAATAATGATTAATAAAAAAATTGTATTATTTTTTTGCGTTCATGGTTCATAAATACATGGGGCGAATTAGGTTCAAACCATGCTGATGGTTGACGGTACATTACACCAATTCATTATACCGGTGTAACTGGTGTAATACTATTTTTTGAACAAAAATTCGGTATAATATATTTCACCATTGCGCTGTCTTAATGTTGAGTTATCTGAAATAATTACGCCCTCATGTATACGTTCATTAGACAAAAGATAGTAAAATAATTGAAACTTATCAGATTATTAAAATAACTATTTGAATATTAATCATTTTATAAATCGTAAATAGCAAACACATTGAAAACAGTAAAAAAGCTATCCATTTATATTCATATAAAATTATCGATATTTCATAATTTTTTTTTTTAAATTAGAATAATCAGCGCACGTAGTTTGTTTATTGAAAGTTTGAACTATCAATATTACAAGTAATTTTTTTTTAAAAGGAAAAAACATCATTGATTAAATGAATTCAAATTTTTGATGATTAAATTGAAGTAATTCATATTTTTTCAAATATAGCCCCCATCCAATTTATTCAACCTTGTTTAATAAGCTCAATGCACCACTAATGAAAATAAAAAAATAAACAATAAGTATTTTATTTAACATTTCTAATATAAAACAAAATAACTTACTTCATCATTTCCTCCTAATCTTTCGTTATGACAAACGACTTCTTGAAAAGTATCATTTCCAATAGTAAATTGAACATTATGACTACGTAAAAATAAATTTTGAGAATTATCATGTCTATGAATGCTAAGATTAATAATATCATTTGACTTTAAATATTCTTGGTGATGTTCTAATTTACTATGCTTAAACTTCCAACTAATTTCATTTCCGCCACAACATACTAAAAAGAATTACTAATGAGTACTTTCTGTCACTGATAAATTAAGTAAAAAACAATTAAGTAAAAAATATTCAATTTGTTACCCTCTGTATGTTCAGTTATCGGAGATTTGTAATAAATATAAGTACTGCAGTAGTTATAACATAATCCAAGAACTTCGCCAAATTTGATATGTTGTAAGTTTATAGAAGTTTTATTATATACAGCTAATTCTTTATTAAATTTAATCTTCCAAAAAGCGTTTGTATCAGGCTTTGGACTGCCTGCAAAAACCTTAAAATTTGAATAAATGTTAATTACCGATGAAACAAAAAAAGAAATGTATATATAAAAAGACATACCAGTTGACGCTTGCTTCCAGTTGTATAACATAAATTGTCAATTGAACTTAAATATTTTCCTGTAGCAACATGTTTCAAAGCTACAATAGATTCATTTCTAATTAAATTAAATTCATCTGTAATAATTTCCGCAAATTCTTTAACTAATTCATTCATCGAATTTATTATCTCTTTTCTTTTAAAAAATTCAAAAAAATAATAATTATGACTGTTATCATTATTTGAAAGTGCATTATGAAAATAATTTTTTTGTTCTTCTATATCATTAATTTCAGAATAATTACATAATTTACGAAAATTTGAAATAAACTTCGAAGTATTTCCACCTTCTCTTTCAGGAATATATTTCATTGATTGTAATAATCTCTTATTTGTACATTTAAATATTGTAAAAGAAATATCCTCTTTAAGAGCGTTACTAAGTTCCTCAAAACTATTAATTTTAGCTGGAAGTGAAATAATATTAGAATCTACTAATGATATAGCAGTCCTCAAATAATAATCACCATGTTTATTTGGTTGCTTAATATCAAAATATTTTTTAATATCATTTATCCAATCATCTGGATGAGTACTTCCATCAAATTTTGAAATATTCATATTTTTAAGAAAAAGCGTAAAATTTTAATAAAAGGGACTCAGAATTTTTACATCCGGTTTTATACTGGTTTAATAAAACGCTAGTATAAATATATATATGTCGATTATCATGGTCTAGTGCTTCGACCCGGATTGATCCGTTGATTAGCATCACAACATTTTTTTTTTATTATTTTTGTCAAACTATAATTTTTGTCAGATTTAAAAAAAATTATTCTTCTACAAATTTTATTAATTTTGGCCAAACTTATAGCTCCAACTCAAATAAACCGATGCCAAACCGTAGTAAACCACTAAACCGCGGATTGATCCGTTAATAACCCATCCGGGTCGAAACACTATATCATGCATATCATTTATCGCACAATATTAAATGGCCAAATGATCATTGTGATCATTGTTCACGAGCACTATTTTTAAAATCTCAAAATAGAGAATCGAAAGCAGAATTATTTCTAGTATATATTTTTCTTAAAGTAGTATTGATTAATATATAAATATATAACATTTATCAGACAAAATAAGTAAAAATTTTTCAAACCATTAACTATTATCATCAAATATAAAAAATACTTTAACAGACAAATAAATTGGTAAAAGTTTAATACTGTTATATTCAGAAATGTTGGCAAATTTGAATATTGATCATTTTATGAATTGTATTACGTAGTATATAGTGAACACAGCAATAAAAATTATAAATTATCCACATCCTTGACCGGACTTGAGTTAGAGTATCGTACACATTTTTCGTTCGGCAACACCTGCAAACTATTTAATGATGTATTCGGTTAAAATTCTAGTCTCTTAATGCATAAAGATAAATTTTATGCCAGCATCAGGCACCAGTGTTGTTAAATTCATTCTTCAAATGACATTTGTCATTTCTCATAGTAAAATCGATGTCATTTGATGTCATTTCAATGTCATTTCTGTGTCATTTGACATACGACTCATTTGTGTGACCATAAATTTCTTATATATACCACATTTTTTAATGCAAAATTTTCCTTTTTTTCTGAAACTGTACAACCGTTGACTGCTTTGTCCCACTATATATTTTTTTATCAATACTGTATATGTCCACTTCTGCTAATCCATCGACCGAAGTTGTGGAAGGATATGATGCGGAACAACTCATCACTTTTTTAAAAGGAAAGGACTTTGGCCTTAAAAATAAAGAATATAAAATTTTTCGTAGGGAAAGAATTAATGGTCGTCAATTTCTTAAACTGACCAGAGAAAGACTTCTTACCCATCCTTATAACTTTCCTGGGGGACCGACGGAAGATCTTGAGGATCTTATCGATGAGTTAAATAAGCAAAGTAGGTTCAATCAAATAGTTTAAAGTTCGAGCGCTTTTGTTATTCAACAGACACAGTTTATTTTCGTAGTTAAAGCTATTTTTTTTGTTTTTTAGGGCTTCTTAGTCAAGAACAGGTATTATCATGTGTTCCGTTACCTATTGAGTATCATCCAAATATTATCTCACAGCAGAGCATTACATATTCAGGTGATCAATTTCCAGGGGAGATTCGTCTTTGGGATGATCTTTTCGAAGAAGTTAATAATTTTCACTTTGACAATGAACCGAAATTTGGAAGACCACAATTTATCGACTTCTCGGATTGTATTAATGAAGAGGACATTCGCATTGCTTTTTATTGCAATATTTGTAAAGTTTTAAACGTCCTTTTGCCGGACTATGAATTTTCGAGACAATCAGTTCCTATCGCCGGTAAACCGGATTTTTCTGCCATGTTTTCATTTGAATTTATCGCGCCAATCGAGATCAAGAGTGAGCACATTTTACAATTGTTCCGATTGGATGGTGAACAAACATTCCTGTATTTCGATCAAAAAAACCAACGTTATGAAATGACCCATGCAAGAGATGTTATTCGACAGATTTTTACCTACATGAAAGAATCTCAACTTCAGTATGGCGTGTTATCAACCTATCAACATCACTGGTTTCTACGCCGGCCAGCTGATGAACCATCAGTGCTTTATATTTCAAAGACCCTTCCAATACAGTCTCAATCACCACCGGTCCTTAAAACGTATGCATATATGGTTCAGGTTTTATGTGCAGATTCGTTTTCTAGAAATCCTGTTATAACTACTGATAAAAGAAATAAACATTCAGTGTCCTATTTCGAATCAACTACTAAATCAACTAAGGGAAGAAAGACAGTCATAGCTTCTAAGAAGAAACCATCTCCTAGTACAAACGAAAAAATGCAGATACCTATTCAGGATTTTAGCTTTGCAGATTTCAAGTATAAGAGTATATTAGGCCAAGGACGAAGTGGGAAGACACTCCTATGTGAATTCCGCGGAAATACAATTGCTTTGAAGTGTACTGACCTATCAAAAAACCCACATGTCTTGAAAGAAATGCAACAAGAAGTCAATATTTATAAAATTCTCTCTGATATTCAAGGAATTCATATTCCAAATTTGTTGTGTTATGGCTTTTACGGTGGGATGTATTATGCTATTGGCATGACTCTTGTTGGTTCTGCTTTAAATAATTATAAACGTATAACTGAACGGCAAAGAGTTATGGGTCTCCTTGCATTAAATGCAATTCATGATAGAGGAGTACTTCACAATGATATTCGCGAGGCAAATATTTTGCTTGATGATACTAATGATGTTGTTTACTTAATTGACTTTGGGATGTCAAGAATTCATTGTGACGTTAGATCGTTTGATGAAGAGAAACGTAAATTGACCAATTTGCTTGATCATTATACTTATTAGATAGCGTAATTGTTATTGAGGTGATGATTTTACAATTAGTATTTAGAATTTCAAATGTCAATAATTTTTATGAGTGTATTTTACAAGATAGAAACATAATGTATTACTGCTCTTGTAATTATTTTTTATCAATAAAAGAAAAAAAGGCGACAACACTTGTTAAATTGCGAATAAATACGAAACTTAATAAACTGCGGTTGTGCAGCAAGCACATAAGGCTTTTATTTTTTAAACCCAAATAAATAGGACTACCAACAAGGAATGCCGACAAGACATGCAATTTTAAAAAGTATGAATATTTTTTTTTGTTGTGGCTGTGCATATATAGTAAATGAAATTTCCGTTCAGGAATCCCGAGAAATTTATTAGCATTATGGAAGACACAAGAAGTTTTTGGCGGGGCTTTTACTAAGTTAAGATTTGATTTATTTTCGATATTATAACTGACGTCCTACGACCAATTTTTTTTATCCAGGATATTGATGATTGAAACAATCATGGTGTTAGTATAGATAGTTTAGACAAGTGAAAAACCTCTGCAGGCATTAATATAGAACTATCGTGTAGCAAATCTATGTATCACAACTACAAGTTGAATCATATATTTTATTTCCCGTATCAATAATAAATTTGAAACAAAAGTCATACATGATATCTTATGGGTGTGCATCAGAAAGATAATGTCACACAGATCAAAACTTTTAAAGTACCTTTGCTTCAAAATCAGATAAGGGTTATCAGTAATTTTATTTACTTATATACATCGATATGTTGATTGTCAATATTTCTGAAAATGACAACAATTAGAGACTTCCACGGATATACAAGGTGAATAGTGCTAACCATATCTGTTTGTTTTATAAGTTGAATCAATTAGTGTTAACAATCATAACGCTCAATATTCTTGAGTCGTTCGAGATACGCAAATACAATACCTTTAGTGGACTGGTGGGTAACACTATAACTTCCAACTTGTGACTTTTTTTTTAATTAGAAATTTAGAATAGTTAGTTTACGTACTAGTTTATTGAAGATTGAGCTATCAATATTATAGATGACGACTTTTTAAGGAAATCGTTATGGATCTAGTGCTATTTATTTATTATGATTATCAAAATTTTTTGAGAAGTAATTCGAATGTAGTAACTCACATCCTACTTTATTTAAACTCGTTTAATAAGTTCAATGCACCACTAATAAAGAAAAAAAAAATAAATATTTAATTAAATATTTCGTATACAAAAAATAACTTACTTCTTCTATTATTTCGTTATGACCAACAATTTCTTGAAAAGTATCTAAATTGAACATCATGACTACGTAAAAATGAATTTTGATAATTACCAAACGATTTAGCAATACTAAGATTAATAATATCATTTGACTTGGTGATTTTCTAATTTACTATAATTAAACTTTTAACTATTTTCATTTCCGTTACAACATACTAAAAAGAATTACTATTGATTACTTTCTATCTCTTTAATATAATAAATTAAAAAATTTTTAATTTATTACCTTCTGTATGTTCAGTTATCGGAGATTTGTGATAAAAAAAATCCATCTTTATAAAAATTACATAATCCAAGAACATTGCCAGATTTGATATGTCGTAATTTTATAGAAGTTTTATTATACATAGGGAATTTTTCTTTAAATGTACTAATTTTCCATAAAGCGTTTAGATCAGGCTCTGGGCTGCCTGCAAAAGCCTAAAATAATTGAATAAAGTTAATCATTGATGCAATAAAAAAGAAATGTATAAATAGATATACCAGTTGATTCTTGCTTCCAGTTATATAACACAAATTGTCAATTGAACTTAAATATTTTCCTGTAGCAACATCATGCTTTAAAGCTACAATAGAATTATTCCTGATTAAATTTGATTCATCTGCAATAATTTTCGCAAATTCTTTTACTAAATCATTCATTGATTTTATTTTCTTCTTTCTCTTAATAAATTCCAGAAGATAATTAAAACAATCGTTATCATCATCATTTTGAAGTTTTGAAGTGTATTACAAAAATAATTTTTCTGCTTTCCTATTTTCCTATATCATTAATTTCAGAATTGTAACATAATTTACGGAAATCTGAAATAAATTTTGAAGTATTACCTTCAGTAATATATCTTAATGATTCTAATAACCTTGTATTTGTACATTTAAATAATGTAAAAGAAATATCCTCTTTAAGTGCGTTACTAAGTTCTTCAAACTATTAATTTTAGCTGGAAGTGTGATAATATTAGAATCTACTAATGATATAGCAATATTCAAATAATCATCATCGTGTTTAGCTATGTATCTAAGTTTAAGATATTTTTGAATATCATTTATCCATTTCATCTGGATGAATATTTCCGTCATATTTTGGAATATCCATATTTTTATATTTTTAAAGTTTTTTTTTTAAGAAAAAAGCGTGAAATTTTGGACTCTGCGTTCAGTTATATTGGTTTAGATTATCATATCATTTATCATGTGCGAACACAAAAATCTACAAACTAAATGACATTCACAGTGAACTGACATACTGAGCATTCTTCAATAATAGAAAACGAAAACAATATTATTATTTACCGATATTTATTTTTCTTAAAGTGTTGATTAATAAAAAAAGTTACTTTACAGAAACTTCAAGATCGTAGCGATGGATTAATACATAGTGACCACATTATGTAATCGTAAAGAGATTACATATATGCAGTTACTGCGCATTAAGCCATCGCTACGATCTGTAAAGTATATACTTTTTACATATAACAGACAAAAAAAATGTCTCAAATAATTGAAACTTATCATACTATTAAAATAACAAATTCGCTATATATTTTTAACAGACAAATAAATTGGTAATAGATTTTACTGTCATAATCAGAAATGTTGGCAGCTTGAGTACATAAATCGTGAACAGCGACACTTATATTTACGTGAATAATATTTCAGAAAATAGATTACCGCGATATAGTCGGCGTATGTAGTTTGTTCATTGAAAGTTTGAACTATCAATATTACAAGTGATTTTTTAAGGAAAAACATCGTGGATCCAGTACTATTTATTTATTTATAATTATTAAATATTAGAATAAATATTATGCACAAAAATTATGGCTACTTAAGTTATCAATAATTAAGGAATTCTTATTTTTGATAAATAAACCAAAATAATTTATATTTTCTCGAAATTAACTCACATCCTAATTTATTTAATCTTGACTAATAAGTTCAATGCGCCACTAACAAAAATAAAAAATAAATAAATAAATTTTTTATTTATTGAATATTTCAAATACAAAACAAAATTTTAACTTACTTCATCATTCCCTCCTAATCTTTCGCTATGGCAAACAACTTCTTGAAAAGTATCATTTCCAATAGTAAATTGAACATCATGACTACGCAAAAACGATTTAGCAATACTAAGATTAATAATATCATTTGACTTCAAATATCCTTGGTGATTTTCTAATTTAATATGCTTAAACTTCCAAAGATCTTCACTTCCGTTACAACACACTAAAAAGGATTACTATTGATTACTTTCTATCTCTTTAATTAATGATAAATTAAATAAAAAATCTTTAATTTATTACCTTCTGTATGTTCAGTTATCGGAGATTTGCAATAAGCATAATAGTTGTAATCATAATATAATCCAAGAACACTGCCAGATTTGATATGTCGTAATTGTATAGAAGTTTTATTATACATAGGTAATTTTCCACTAAACTCAATTTTCCATAAAGCATTTAGATCAGGCTCTGGGCTGCCTGCAAAAGCCTAAAATAATTGAATAAAGTTAATCATTGATGCAATAAAAAAGAAATGTATAAATAGAAATACCAGTTGACGCTTGCTTCCAGTTGTATAACGCAAATTGTCAATTGAGCTTAAATATTTTCCTGTAGCAACATGCTTTAAAGCTATAATAGATCTATTTCTAATTAAATTTAATTCATCCGCAATAATTTCCGCAAATTCTTTAACCAAATCATTCATTGATTTGATTTTCTCCCTTTTCTTAATAAATTCCAGAAGATAATAATAACAATCGGTATCATTATTATTTGGAAGTTTCGGAAGTGTATTACAAAAATAATTTTTTTGTTCTTCTATGTCATTAATTTCAGAATTGTAACATAATTTACGAAAATCTGACATAAATTTTGAAGTATTTCCACCTGCTTTTTCAGGAATATATTTTAATAATTCTAATAACCTTTTATTAGTACATTTAAATAATGTAAAAGAAGTATCCTCTTTAAGTGCGTTACTAAGTTCTTCAAAACTATTAATTTTAGTTGGAAGTGAGATAATATTGGAATCTACTAATGATATAGCAATATCCAAATAATTTTTATCATATTTCCTAAGTGCAAGATATTTTTGAATATCATTTATCCATTCATCTGGATGAATATTTCCGTTATATTTTGGAATATCCATATTTTTATATTTCTAAAGTTTTTTTTTTTTAAGAAAGAAGCGTAAAATTTTGGACCGCGTTTTTTATATCCAGTTTTATATTGGTTTATGAAGAAGCGCGTATTACGCGCGTTAACAAACATGTCGATTATCATGCATATTATTATCACGTGCGAACACAACTAAATGACATTCACAGTGGCAAATGTATCGTTCTTATACGTGTACGACATACTATCTTATACGACCTATATTATGTGACATATACGTCGTATAAGATAGTATGTCGTACACGTATAAGAACGATACATTTGCTTCACGTGATCTGAGCATCTGACATTCTGACATACTGAAAGCAATATTATTATTACCGATATTTATTTTTCTTAAAGTGTTGATTAATAAAAAAATTATATACTTTTTACATTTAACAGACAAAAAAATGTAAAAAATCTCTCAAATAATTGAAACTTATCATACTATTAAAATAACAAATTTGCTATATATTTTTAACAGACAAATAAATTGTAATAGATTTTACTGTCATAATCAAAAAATGTTGGCAACTTGAGTATTGATCATTTTATAAATCGTAAACAGCGACACTTAGAATTGTCAATATTTCTGAAAATGGATTACCGCGATCTCTTTTATAATAGTCGACGCATGTAGTTTGTTTATTGAAAGTTTGAACTATCAATATTACAAGTGATTTTTTTAAGGAAAACATCGTGGATCCAGTACTATTTATTTATGATTATTAAAATCAAATATTAGAATAAATATTATGCACAAAAATTATGGCTACTTATAATTAAGGAATTCAAATTTTTGATAAATAAACTAAAATAATTTATATTTTCTCGAATATAACTCACATCCTAATTTATTCAATCTTGACTAATAAGTTCAATGCGCCACTAACAAAAATAAAAAATAAATAAATAAATTTTTTATTTATTGAACATTTCAAATACAAAACAAAATAAAAAACTTACTTCATCATTCCCTCCTAATCTTTCGCTATGGCAAACAACTTCTTGAAAAATATTATTTTCAATAGTAAATTGAACGTCATGACTACGTAAAAATGAAATTTTATAATTATCATACTCTTTAGCAATACTAAGATTAATAATATCATTTGACTTCAAATATCCTTGGTGATTTTCTAATTTACTATAATTAAACTTCCAAAGATTTTCATTTCCGTCACAACACACTAAAAAGAATTACTATTGATTACTTTTTATCTCTTTAATTAATAATAAATTAAGTAAAAAATTTTCAATTTATTACCTTCTGCATGTTCGGTTATCGGAGATTTGCAATAAAAATATCCATGTCTATTGAAAAAAAAACGTAATCCAAGAATATTGTCAGATTTAACATGTCGTAATCTTATAGAAGTTTTATTATACATAGCTAATTTTCCACTAAATTCGATTTTCCATAAAGCATTTAGATCAGGCTCTGGGCTGCCCGCAAAAGCCTAAAATAATTGAATAAAGTTAATTATTGATGTAATAAAAAGAAATGTATAAATAGATATACCAGCTGATTCATGCTTCCAGTTGTATAACGTAAATTTTCAATCGAACTTAAATATTTTCCTGTAACAACGTGCTTTAAAGCTACAATAGATCCATTTTTAATTAAATTTAATTCAACTGTAATAATTTCCACGAATTCTTTAACTAAATCATTCATTGATTTGATTTTCTCCCTTCTCTTGATAAATTCCAGAAGATAATTATAACAATCGGTATCATTCTTATTTGGAAGTTTTGGAAGTGTATTACAAAAATAATTTTTTTGCTCTCGTATATCATTAATTTCAGAATTGTAACATAATTTACGAAAATCTGAAATAAATTTTGAAGTATTTCCACCTTCTTTTTCGGGTATATATTTTAATAATTCTAATAACCTTTTATTTGTACATTTAAATACTGTAAAAGAAATATCCTCTTTAAGTGTATTACGAAGTTCTTCAAAACTATCAATATTAGTTGGAAGTGAGATAATATTGGAATCTACTAATGATATAGCAATATTCAAATAATTATCACCTGTGTATCTAAGTTTAAGATACTTTTGAATATCATTTATCCATTCATCTGGATGAATATTTCCGTCATATTTTGGAATATCCATATTTTTTAAAAAAAAGCGTAAATTTTTAATGAAAAAGAACTTGGCATTTTATTTATTTATATATTTAATTAATATCCAGTTTTATACTGGTTCATTATGAAACGCAAATATAAACATATATATAGTATGTCGATTATCATGTATATCATCTGTCACGTGCGAACATAAGATAAAATTTTACTATGATACGAAGCCGGACATTTTTTATTAAAAAGTTACATTGTTTTTTTAAAAAAAAAAATTAATTTTAAATTTAAAATATCCTTTTTTTCTTGAAAATTAAAATATTAAAAACATAAAATGTATTTTTGTAAAAAAAAAATCTTTAAAATGTATTTTTTAATGTATTTTTTTTAATGTTCAACAAGTTCGATACACCACTATAAAATATATTACATATATAAAAAAAAAATTAGTAATTTTCAATAAAAAAAAAATAATAATAATTTTTTTTTCTAATCTTTTTTTTTTCTTTTTTTTATAAACTCACCTCATCTTTTAAATGAATTCTATTATCATGACAAAAAACTTCTTGATATAATGAATTATCTAAAGTAAATTTAATATTATGACTATGTAAAATCATAACTTTTTCTTTACTTTCATTTACAATAACTATTTTATCTTCTGATTTTAAATATCTTTTTTCTTCATTACTATTTTTCTTTGTACTAATATTACTAATATTTGGTTCAATCATCCAATTATTATATTGATTCATTGAATAACAACTAACTAAAAACGATTAGAAAAATTAATAAGACATTCATGTATATGTAATATATATATATAATCTGGATTAGAATATACATTTTAAATACCTTCAACGTGACCAGAAGTTGGAGATTTATAATTTGGATACGCCCATAACATCTTTCCTAATTTATTTTGTAAACTGATCGTATCTCCATATGATACTATTTCATTATTTGCTTTAGGTTGACTTCCAAATGGATAATTAATTTTCCATATAGCATTAGCTTCAGGTAATGCATCAGTTGAAAATACCTTTAAAAAAAGAAAAAGAATTTTTTAAAAATCTTTTAAAATTTTCGAGGAAAATAAAAAAAAATAATTACTTACAATTTGACCTCTTGAACCAGTAAGATATTTTTTATCATCAGTAGTCAAATATTTTCCAGTAGTAATATGTTTTAAAGATACAAAATTACCATATTTAATTAACTTAGAATATTCATTAACTATATTATTAAATAATTTAAATAAAACTTCTTTTGAATTAACGTTATGAATTTGTTTATTAAATTCTTTACGAAAAAAATCATCAGAAAAACTATGAAATAATAATTTCTTTTGTTCTTCTAAATCATTTATTTCAGCATCAAAACATTTCATATTAAAATATGAAATAAATTTTGCTGTATCTCCTCCATGAATTTCTGGTGCAAATTTTAATACTTGTAATTTTCTTTTACATGTATCTTTAAGTATTTGAAATGTTATATGAGATTTTAAAGCATTTGAAAGTGAATCTAATGTATTGATTTCTTCTATTTCATTATTATTATTATTATTATTATTATCATTATTACCATTATTATTATTAATATTAATCGTTGAATGTATCATTGATTTACAAAATTTTACTATTTCTTGTTCTTCTGTAATTTGTTTAAAATAACAAAATGTTCTAATTTGTTTAATCCATTCATCTGGATGGACAGTTCCATCATATCTTGGTGGGTTCATTTAAATTTTTTAAAAAAAAGCTTTTTTTTAAAAAAGAAAAAAAAAAAATTTTTTTTGGAAAGTTAATAATGATTGTTTATATAATCAATATGATTAAAATCTCTGGGCAAATTTTGTGAAACATTTATAAATATGACCTCAAGACATATGATTATCAGGTCTGCTGTACAGTCGATCTCAAATGATGAACTCATTTTAATTAAAAAGAATAAACTTGATTTTATTGATTTTTATAATATTTATGGTAATAAATACAAATAAATAATATGAATAAAATAAATATTAAATAAGCTAGCTATATGAAAATTTTTGTATTTTTAAACTATGTAAATATTTCAGCGGGAGTTACGGCATTTGAAATTACACTTCCTAATAAATTTTCTTTATTTAAAAATTCATAAGGAAATTCAACTAAATGTCCACGAATATTATTCAATTTTTTAACTGTTTCATCTATAGGAGTCTCCGAATTTGCAACATGCCCTATGGGGACTTTAGTTTGATCAGGAACGAAGTGTTTATACTCATCCCATGACGTTACTAAATAAAAGATATTTAATAAAATTATTTTAATCAAATTCCAAAACATTAAAAGACATTCAAAAAAAAAATGATACACACCATTCTTATCAGGAATACATCTAAATACCGATCGATATGTTTCAGAATTGTTTTTCGCAGTTGTTTTCCAATGATCATAAAATTCATCAGAGAGTGGATCCATAACAATTAAATCTTCTTTTGTTGGATGTTTAATTTTAGGTTGTTTATAATTCATATCATCATCTAATATTGAAGAAATAGATCTATCTCTTTCGTGTAATAAATCAAATAATATTTCTCTACTCACGGGCGGCAGAGAACTTTTCGTAACTGACGAATGGTCTTGTGGTTCACATATTCCCAAATGTTCCTTGAAAAGGCTGCTCCGTAATGTGTATGCAAATTTTGATGCTTGATACTATAAAATTATAAAATTTAAAAGAAATAATTAAAATAAAAGAAGAAATTCGAAGAATTAATTTAAAATAATCACTTACTTCCAACCCGTTCATGCGTGATTTGACATGTTTCTTATCTTCAATAACAATTGCAATTTCCGAATCACGATTTCCAACCTGTGATCTGTCATTTATATTAGCTATATAAAAAGTTTTTTTTTAGAAAATTATCATCTCAAATATGCGTTAATAAAGTGAGTATATTAAATTGATTCTTGAACAAACCTGAACCGCAAATCACAAATCTATCATCTACAATCATTAATTTACTATGGATATAAACCTCTTCGGTTACAAAATTTTGTTTTGGATCCATCTGTTTTATGCCTGACGGGATAACTGGCTCACCGCCAATTCTACCATCCGAAATTGGGCGAGATTGTTCATCTGAGAAAGAATCTTGTTTAGTATGATCCGTTGATGAACCATCAGTTTTCTTTCCCTTATCATCATTTGCATGAATTCTATCATAACCACGCAAAGCAAAAAATGAAATATAATCTTCCGGATTAATTTTTTCCTCTGCAATTTTCTCTAAAACTGATTTCCCGCCTCGACATATTGAAACATATTGCCAATGCATGACCATACTAAAAAAATAAAATAAAATAAAAAAACATTAAAATTAGAAAATGGATCATTTACCCTTCCCAAAGGGTTTTTTATTATTTACCGGATTGTTCCAGCATCTTTTGAACTTAAATCGGCTTCGAATGCAGGTAATAAAGGCATAATAACTATTATACGGAATTTTTCATTATTTTTATGAGCTCGCTTCACTCGTTCAACAATAGCCTAAAAAAATAAAAATAAAAATAACAATAAATTGATTTAAATCAAAAAAATGCTAAGTTCTAGTACCAGTTATAGATTAAAGGCAACTTTTGATATTGTAATTAAAATTTAATAAAATACCTCTCCAATCCTATTTTTAATAACATAATTGTTTTCATGTTCGGTGGAAGTGACTAATATCGTAATATGAGAAATTAAAAATGAATAAATAAAAAGTTACTTGAAATACTAGTTGCTTAAAATATTATTTATTTTCAAAATATAAAAACTTACTGAAAAATTGATTTTCAATATAAATAAAATGTTTGGAAGTTCGAATTAAATGAACATAAGCATTATAGATAGAATTCTAATTTGAACAATTAAAAATATCAGAGTTATAAATAAGCGTAATCATTTAAATCTGATTTGATAAATAAATAATTATTATGCAAAACATTACTCACCTCCTGTTTAATCCCACTACTCCACTCTGCACTACTTCTTAGCAATTGCACATCACAAGTACCTCTGAATAAACTTTCATCGCGAGTACTAACATATTCTCCTTTTGGAGTTAAAAATGGGAACTTTTCTTTATTATAAGCCTTTTCATCTTTAATGAAATTCCATCTTTGTACAAAATGTCTAGCAACATCACGAGCGGGAGTTCCAATCTAAAGATCAATATTACTTCAATTAAAATTAAATTTTTTAACCTTTAAATAATAGTTTAATTTATTGTGTGAATTTACCATTCCTATAGAAACATCGTGCCATGGCATACGAGGGGTACGTTTTTTATCAATGATCTCATGCAAATAATCCGCAACTATAAAAAAAACCAGAAATCAAAGTGATTAAAATAATGTAATATGATTTATTTAATAAAAATTCGTTCTTTATTAAAAAGAGAAAATACCATTTGCGAAATCCTTAACTCTTGGATTAGAGTAATCTAATCCCAGCCATATTGATCGAGCTTTTTTGGTTTCTTCAGGAAACCAATCAATCATTTCATGTGTATGAGTGTCATAACGCCCAAAACATAAATCTAATCCTCCTATGAACGCTACTTGACTATCAACCACAACCATTTTCTATATAATTTGTGTCAAATATTGTTAATAAATGAGAATAAAAAAGTAATAAACGAAATATTTTAAAGAAATAAACTCACCTCATGATGCTGAAATGAAAATTAAAAATTTCATAGAATAAGAAACAGTGTTAAAATTAAAAATTAAATATACATGGATACTTTATTTCTTACCGCCCAAAACATCGTTCCCTCAGGTCCATGATCCGGGTGCCTTTGAACTAAAACAAATAATTAAATTATTACATGTTTCAAACTATTTAAACTATTTGAATCAAAATCATCAAAATCTTAAATCTTGAAAAATAACCTCTTATGTTCCTATGAAGTTTTTCTAATGACAGTTTTGTATGACGCGAATCCAAAGTCAGAGCATATCTCACTTCTTTATATACAACAATATAAATCATAACTCCTTCTTCTGCTTTCTTTTTAAGTAAATTATCTAATCGGAAATCTTCATTTTCACTAGGAGGTCTGCGAAGATACTATACAAGGAATTATTAGAACAATTAAATTTATAAAAAATATATATATATGTACACATATTACGCATACTTACTAATTCAGGAGATAACCACCAATCTTCGATATAAATTTCAGATTTAGCCGCCAAAATGGCTTGTGAAACGGCGAAGAAATAATCTTTGCCATCAACATACCACTTTATTTTTGCAGCTTCTCTTATTGGGGCATAAGAATCGAACCGATGTTGTCTCACCCAAGGAGATGATATTTTAACTTTATTGATACTTTCCATAAGACTTTCCAAGGTACGTTTATCGCCTCTGAGCTCAATTTTACGAGAACTATTTGATAAATCAATGCGATCGTGTAATAAAACTTTATGGATCCCATGAATTTCAGTTCTATCGCATTTAAAATATTTATCCAACAGAAACACATCTGCTGGGGATGATGAACTTATATGTGAACAAAATGCAATATAGCTATTTGACGATTATTTTATAATTTTTTTTTATATATATTAAGGATTCAATAAAGTTAAGAATAAAGAAAATTATATTAAAAAAAAAAATAATAATAAAAAAGGATACGAATCACGAACTATAACCCATTCCTTTTCCCATTTTTCATTAGAATTTCTCATTCTCCAAAAAAACCTCGGTTTCCTAAACTTTTCAACTTTATTTTCCAAATAACATTCTTTACCCTTCCAACCCATATCTCTTGTAATCGAAATAGCACTAAGTTCCAAGAATTCATTAAGATCATAAGAAACATGTTTACGCAATACTCCTATTAATCGAATAAGATATTCTTGCAAAGTTTTCCTTCTCTCAAGGGACAATGTAGCTTGTCTTGCATGTCTTTCTTCAGATCTATGAAATAATGTTCCAACCCATGCTGACATACCAGTCGAGAAGGACGGTATGCCAGCAATTTCTTGTCTCTTTTTTAAATTAAAATCAAGTTGAAAAAATTCATATCCAGATCTTTTTATGACCCATTTGACATCACCATATTCCAACTCAATTCGAAAAATCGTTTGTAGGTTATACATATTATGGTCAGCATAAGAATCTGTGATAGCAAGCTATTTATTATAAAAATAAGAATGAAACTATTTTTAATTACTGTTCACGTAATTGATGAATACAATAAAAAAAGTTTTATGATCAAACCTTTAAAGCTTCAAATATAATAGGAGGCTGAATTGATTAAATAAAATTAAATTAAAAGATGTTATAATATCATAAATCATAAGTTCTACTAAGAAATTTATATTACCGCTCTACGACCTTTATAGTCTAGACGAGCCCACAAGAATGGAACAGAAATTGAAATTGGTAACAATTCAGAAGCTAAATTTCCAGCATTCTCTAAATGTTCCTTATTAGAAGGTGTAAATAAATTTTGAATGTGATGTAACGCCAAAGCTTTCTTTGCGCGATCCCTAAGACTATTTTCATGTGGACGTACGCTTGAGCCTATATTAAAACGAGAATTTAAATAAGAAATAAATTTATTTATTTTCAAGAAAAAAAATAAATTATATAATAATATACCTTCAGCTTCTGAAGATTCTAGCTGTTCTTCTGGAGTCAATAAAGGTGTTGTACTAGAACGTTTGAAATCTTCGGGTTTCTCAGGTTGTTCTTCTTCAATGTACGGCGCAGCTAATTGATGTTCACTTAAACCACAATCAAGAGATTTTCTATCAGCCTGAGATTGTAAACGATGAATATAAGGTCTCTTTTGTCTCTTTTGATGATCTACATTTGTAGAACGTGGTTGAGTTGGTTGGTTGTCACCAAGAGATTTAAAGACATTAGCGAAAAAATTATCATGCCAATGTGAACTTTCATCTTCTTCTTCATCTTCATCATCCGATGGACTTTGCTCTTCTTCATGAGGATTAAGTAATGCTAATGTACTTTTTGATAATTGTACTGTTTCACGTGGATTTTGTCGTATATTTTCATTTTGATTTGAAATTTCATTTTGAACAGACTCGGGGTTATTTGGTTCATTTGATGTTGACATTTTTTATTTTTTTTTAAAAAAAATAATAATAAATAAGTAAATAAATAAATAATATATCTTTTAAAATTATTATTTTTTTTTTATAATTGTAACTTGGAGTTTAATTAAATTAAGAGTTATGGACCTATGATAGAAAAAAATTTGAATTATTTTAAATTTTTTCGTTCAAGTTGAAAAAAGAAATCAATTATTTTATTAAATGAGAAAACAAAGATGAGGGCGCATATCTAACAGTTACGAAAATACTTATATAGGAATTGATTGACAACCGGATATTAACGTTCCGGTCACTTACCCAAAATTTCATTTATGGACGTGCTTCTTGGCGAAGTTGCGTAAGACTACGTTAGACCATATATGCATGAACGAAAATTAGGAAATTTTCGATAATGATGATATAATAAAAGGATCACCTTCCATTTAAACATCAAATAGATGTACATTGTATCATCTATTCATAAAAGGAATAAAATCTTTTTTTTTTTCTGTGTCACATATAAATCGCAAAATATATTAAATATGTGAATATGTGATCTTTTTATTGAACGAAAGAAAACATTACGATATTTATAACTTATGATTATTTGTAATTTTTCGTAGGAGCAACAATTTTGTTAATCATTTCTTACTAATTACTAATTACTAATTTATTTCCAACAAATGTATACTTTAAGTAATAGATTATTTTGATCTTTGATAAACATTAAGTTTGTCCTTTAGAAATTTCTCTTTAGCATTGCCTGGAGATATACCGGAAATATTCGGATAAAATTTTTTATAAGGGATAGGGGCGCAATACTGACGCAAATTGCACAAATACATCAAGCGTCACGTGGATGTACACCTCATCCTGTGTAAATTCAACGAAAAAAATGACAACGACCAATTAAAATAAATGCGGGGATCTTTATACTTATTTTATCAGTTTATTCAGTATTCCGTCATTCCGTCATTCCGTCGTTCCGTGACTTCCGTCGTTCCGATGGGCACATGACAATCGGAACCGATTTATGGAATTTTAAAAAATCCGCTTTTACCCTCAGATTCACCATCATAAAGATTTTATGGTTTTTTTTCTGATACGATTGAACATAATTATTATTTTATTGGAAATTTAAATATTGCTAATTCTAAAATTCTGAAAATTCTGAAAATAGAATTAAAGTTTGAGTAGTTTGAGTAATTTGCGAGAACGAATGGCTTTAAAATAATTATTTTATTGAGATTTCCTTATTTTTTAAATTAAATTAATTAAATTACAATTAATCAATTTGTATTTATTACAATAATTTTTCTTCTTTTTAAAGAATGTTAAGAATATTTAAAATTCTTTTTAATAACAATTAATAACAGTTAATAATAGTTAATAATAGTTAATAATAGTTTAATAATAGTTTAATAATAGTTTAATAATAGTTAATAAAAGATAATAATAGTTAATAACTTCTTTTAATAATAACAATTAATAACAGACAATAATAGTTAATAACCATTTAATAAATTATATATTTTTTTCTTGGCTTATCCTTTGACGACTGATCACAAAATATAAGTTATGGGATAGTTTTTAGCCATTATTTAAGAAAAAAAATATATGCTGTGTGCGTGTTTATATTTTATTATTGAATGAGTGTATTACATAATTTTATTACAATGTGAAAGTAAAGACTTGATATCAAATATTATATTATGTCGTGTAATTTTAAACTCAATTGATAATTGCTGTTTATTTTACTTTCGTGTACTATTTATTCTTTAGATTCATTCTTGTGATTATTGATTGGTTTTAATTTTAATTAAGGATTTACCATATTCGGTTGAAAGTTCGAATGATAAATAAATATTTAAGCATGTTATAAAAAGTTTATGCATATGTGAAAATAATGAGATAAGGTTCATTAAAACCGTTATCTTTGAAGATGAAACAAAAATTTTTAATTTATATTTTTTTTATCGTATATAAGCGCATGATAAATAATTAATTGTATTAGTTGAAAAAAATTATTAGAAATGATAACTATAAAAAGGATTAAAAGAAATTAAATAAAAAATGACAATAATAGTTAGTTAATATTCTCAACCAATAATAATGAGAATAATGTTCTAAGAAGGAAATTTTTTTTCACGGGTAATCTTCGTTATATACCAAAAATAGTAACAATTTTAGAGCATATGGGTTACAGAACATTATGCTTTTTTTTTATTATACTAAAATAGTTTAAAGGTCGATCCGAAAATTGATTTTATTGGATAATTTTTGATATACAATTAGTATTACGTATTAAATTGGTATTACAACCTAATTTAGCTATTATATAAACTTGACGTATTGATAATTAAATATATATTCAAATTGAAATTTCTTTTTGTTTGAGAATAAATTTCCCTTCTTTTCCTTTCACAGCTACAAAATTCTCGCGGGCTTTAAAGAGTTGGCGGTTATTTAACCTTTGCCTTTCTTTATACTCCTTTCTCCTTTTTCTTTATCAACTCCATATCGCAAATCCCTTATTACCATCACGTTTTTTTAATTAAAAAAGGAATTTTCACCTTTTTATAAAAAAACATTTACGTATACTAAATAAGTTTTCTTTTGGAAATCTTATTATTCATATCTACCAGCTAGATTATCCATATATAAACGAATCCTTTTATTACGCGATATTTTTTATTTTCACTCTTTTTGTATCTTCATCAAATTTTAACGAAATCTTTATTACAACATGAATTCGCAATCTGTATCCAATATTTTTAAAATCTTGAGAGCCGTTGAAATCTTAATTGTTTTCATCTGCTTTATTTTAGGTAGGTGGTCTTGGAGAAGTTTTTTTAAAAATTTTTCAAATATTTATATAACATAATTTCTTTCTTTTTTAGAAATTGTCGAATATGCAGCATTTCAAATATTCTACATAGATCAAGGTTTTAACGGATCGGCTTATTTCAATGCCGACATGTAAGTTTTTATTAGAATTTATTAAATGTTTTGTTTTTCTCGCTTCAATTATCCTAAAATTTTTTTTTCTTCATTTTTTCAATAGAAACAAATCCATGAAAGATGATAATGTCGTATATTATAATGGGACAAAAATATTTTTTTATATTGTTCTAATAATAACTTTAGCAGATAGTGGATTTTATTTATCAAGATTTTGTCGTTTTTATATGGGTCCATATAAACGAGATATTTCTATTAATGCATTTTTCATGACATTATGGTTAACATCCGGTATAGCAAACATTTATCCATCATTTAAAGGATATGGATATACTTGCGATAATTTACCTGTAATAGGGGAAGATACAAATTTAACCGACGCTGTCGCCCGCGAGTGTAAAGCTAAAGTGATGCTTATATCACTTGGCTGGATTAATGGGTTTCTTTTCCTTGCAACAACCTTAATAGCATTGAAATTATGGAAAGAAAGACAAGAAAGATATGAAGGTGAAAGAAGAGTTGAAGCTTTAGGAGAAGTGATTTACAAATATAAACCACGTCCTAATACGATAGTTCAAATTGATGAACCTGAACAAGTTATGATTTATAAAACTTATAGTAAAAAGGAAATGAAGAGAGGAACACCAATTTATATCATAAAAACTTCTCAAAATCCCATCTAAAAAAAAGGAATTACTTGAAAGTTTTTTTTTTATACATTTTTATAAAAATAACTTTCGCCTGAGATGTTTTTTAATGATACCCCCCCTTTAATCCACGATTTCACGATTTAATAATATAAATACCATTTTTCCCCACTTGTATCTATACAGTACAGTAATAGTATTAGCATATAACTGTAATTTTTAATTGTAAATTATTCATTTTTTTTTTCCTTTTTTTTGGCATTTATCCCATGCATCCCATTCATTCACATTTACTCATATTTTCATTTCATGGTCAGACTGGCAGGAACAGATTTGAATTTGTGCGGCTTTTTTTTTCTCAATATTGATTTCTTTTATATGTCATATTATATAATTGTTATATTATAAATAATAAATTGCGGTTTGATTTTTTAATGATTTTATAAAAAAGTATATGTATTTCCTATTACATGGATTTAAACTTTAATAGTATTTTCTGACACGATATGTAATTAGCCGTAATTTTTATATGTCAAAAGATAAGATAACCTCAGATATTAACTTAAAAGGAAACGCCCATATTCATTTTGCTAAAAATAAATTTATTCGAATGATATTATAGATTTTACTTAATTGGATATATTTAAAAGAGTGAAAGACGTATAAATGTCCTGATCTGCGTAGTACCGCATAATGTATAAACGGGATGATTATATAAAAATAAAGATATAGACTTAAAATATTTTTCCGCGGTATTTTACTTTTTCTTCCTACTTTTTTTTTAAAAAAAAAGAAGATATTTTTTTAAAAACGCCCGCGCCCGGTTGTGCTTTATCATCACGAATAATTTTTTCGATTATTTTGGTATCTTGTGTAGTTTGTAACAATTTGTAACCATCATAGAAATCTTATTGGTTTGACCTCATTTTAATGATTTATTTCCATTGTTTCTATCATCCTTTTTGTCTTCTTTAATGCTTTATTAGGTTTAATAGGTACCATTTGTTTATTATAACGGATAAATTATTTATATATATTAAGGATTTAATTCATTTATTTTTTGATTTTATTATCGTACGATACGATTTTTTTTTATGAACTTTATAAAACAAAAAAAAAAATTTTATTTTTTTTTTTGTTTTCTTGTAAAATATTTTAACAAATATTATACATTATATATTACATAATAACATTTTTTTCACATTCGTAAAAAATTCGTAAAAAATTATATACATTATACAATATATTATTATATACACATTCATATATATATGAAATATTAATCATGAAAGCTAGTAAACATCCATATTATTTTTTATTTGTAAAACTAGCACAATTATTGGTATGTTTAATAATAGTTATACTAGGTAAGATTTTTTTTTTTTCCTGGGGATTTTTTTTTCTTTTTTTTTTTTTTATAAAAGATAATTTTTTTTTCTTTTACTAATATTATTATCAATTTATTAGAAGTTACATCATATGTTACTTGGTCAAATTATGTTGATGAACTTAATTCATCAAAATTTTATCCACAAATCAATATTGATAAGTCAGTGTATTTTAAGAAGCAACCTTTACCAACTGATAAATCTATAACGTGAGTATATATTATGTATATATTATGTATATATTATGTAGTATATATTATATACCATTTTTTCTTTCTTTCTTTCTTTCTTTCTTTTTCTTTTTTTTCTATAATAATAATAACGTATTTATTAAATTTTTTTCAGTTATAATGGACAAGTTAAAATATGGTATTATATCGTAGTAGCAACAACATTATTGGGAGCAAGTAAATATAAATTATATAAATTTCAAATTATATTACATTTTGTGTGATAAAAATTAAAATTTTTTTTTCGAATTTTTCAAATTTTGTAGTTGTTTATGTATCAAATTATAGGTGGTTATGGAATCATGCATTAAGACTTATATTAATGGAATTGTTTGTATTATAATTTATTTTTATGTTTTTTTTTTTATTTTTTGTAAAAATATTAATTTTTACGTTAATTTATTACGTTCTAGATTCTTCTTTGCATTATGGTTTTCATCAGGTAAAATCATTTTCATGTCGTTTATTTTTTTTTTTAAAAAAAAAGCAAGATGCCAATTTATATTCTTTTTTCCTTCTTTTTCAGGAGTGGCAAATTTTGATCCGTGGTATTCAGGACCAGGGTTAAGATGTGACCTAATTAATACAAATTCTAAACATCTTGAATTAACAAAATTAGCAGAATTAGCACAATTACAATGCAATACAGATGTAGCAAGTATATCATTTGGATGGATAAATGTAGGATTATATGTTATATCATTATTAATCGCGAGAAAACGATCATCAGAATTGGATTGGGCTAACGTGAGAACATATAATAGTAGTCAAGATAGTGAAGAAAATGATAATCCAAGAGATTCAAGAAGACAATCTAGAGGTTCAAGAACCTTTAATCTAAGAAATAATGGTGGTGGTAATCGTCCTGTATTCTTTTAAAATAATAATAATTATTGTTTTTTTTGTTTTGAAAAAAAAAAGAGAGAAGCAGACTGTTGTGTTTTTCCTTTTTTTTAAAAAAAAGGAAAGGGAAACAGATTGTTATATTTTTTTTTAAAAAAAAAGAAAAAAGAATAAAAAAATTTCTATAATTAATTCTATTTTTTATTGTGCATATCATTTTGTCACAGGGGTAATATTCTATTTTTAGCCACAGGAGTTATCTTCTGGGCACAATTTTTTTACGTCATAAGGAGAGCGTATTATTATACCATACACATATATTGTTTTAAATAATTACGTTAATATTAAAAGGGGGAAATCCATTTAATAATACCGATTTTCCTTTATATTTTGATTAAAAGGGATAAGGTGACTAAAAGGATTGACTAAAGGGATTATAAGTTGACTAAAGGGGATTAAATTGATTAAAGGGATTAAAAATTGGCTAAAGGGGATTAAACATTTGACTAAAGGAATTAGGGGATTGAAAAGATTAAAGGGATAAGGAGGTTAAAAGATATTAAAGAGATTAAAATTGATTGAAGAGATTAATATTGATTAAAGAGATTTTTTATTTATAATTACACGGCTTTGATTACGGCTTTAATTTAAGGCGTTGTAATTTGGTAAATCCCGTTCTTAAAATGAATACGATTTACACATTCATGGTCCGCGCCAATATCCGAAAATCCGATGGCGTGATAGTAATACGTAATTAATCTTAAGATTGTATCGTGGCAGAAAAATCAAAAAACCAAACCTTACCAAAAATTTAAAACACGTGAAAAAATTATGATAATCTTTTTTTTTTTTTTAACAATGGTGTTTTTTCACAATAGAATGTTTGCGTGGTATTTTTTGTTTTTTTTATGGAAATTCCCACATGTAAAAAAAAAAATTTGACGAATTTTTTTTTTTTTTTTTTTTATGAAAAAAAAATGCATTATACGCTAAATGTCAAGTTTATACTAATCAATAGTATAATAATAATGCTTGGCATTTTAGCGTGTGATGAATTATTTTTTATTTCGGAAAAATGTAATACGTAAAAAATGTAAATGTAATAATGAATAATAAATAATAATAAATAAATACTTTTTTTTTTTGCCTCCATTACTCCAACCCTAAAGAAAAAGTAATCTGATTCTAATAATAAACAAATGAAGAAATAAATGATAATGATAATGAAAATATACAATACGGTAGTTATACAGTTATACACAACAAAAAAGAAATATATATATATATATATATATATAAATAAAATATAAACAAATTAAATAAATTAAAATAAGTAAATTAAAAAAAATTATTTTTCCTTGACGTCTTAACCCAAATCCCAAACTTTTAATCCCAAACCTAATCCCAAACTTAAATCCCAAACCTAAATCCCAAACTTAAATCCCAAACTTTAAATCCCAAACCTAATCTCAAGATTTAAATCCCAAGATCTAATCCCTAGAAGTGAAAGATTTAGTTAAATTTTCCCAACAAATTTTTCCAAAAGTTATTACACATATCACATAAATTGCCCAACTCATGAAAAAAAACCACCCTTTTAAAACCCAAAATATTATCATCAAGTACATAAATAACATTAAACACCTTCCTCCGACCTTGTATAATGAACTTGCCATATTTCTTAGTATTATTTCAAAACTTTGATCGTTATTATTAACATCATCATAATTCATTAAAGTAACAAAAAGATCTTCAAGAGAATGAAAGAATCTTTCAAAATCATGACATCCTGACCCCGTTATATTTCCAATAATATTTCCAATGATACTAAGTAATCCTGATATAATACACATTATTAATAATGGTATATCAATATCACTTGCTTCTATTAAATGTTCTTGTGAACTCGTTGATGATGATGTTGAATGTGAAGAATGATCAGATGGTCTTAATAAATTTGCGTTAGGAACGAATTTGTGATGAATTAAATAATGATCATATAATTCCGATGAATCATAAAAATGAATATTACTACACTCTGAGCAAGAAGGATGACCTTGAAAATATGGATCTGCTGTATTATTTCCATTATAATGGTTTACAAGTTCCTCTCGTGTGTATAATTGATGTTCCGATATAAATATTTTTCGATTTACTATACACATGGTACTAAAAATAAATAATGATAATAAAGTTAATAATTATTATTATATATATTAGATTATTATAAATAATTTAAAAACTTACCAAAATAATTTATTATGAGCAATTCGCACGTGACATGATAAATCATGCCAGTCTTTACACATAACTTTACAATTTTTTGATGGACATTGAAATTCCATCAATTGAGTCGCAGTATGAAAAATAGAAGCATCCTCACATAAAACATTAATTTTAGAGATTGTTATCCAATTAATTGATGACGATTTTAATTCTTCGAATGATTTTTTTGAATCTCGTGTTAATAAAACTTCATTTTGTTGAGTCTATTAAGTTTTTTTTTAAAAATAAAAATAATAATAATAATAATAATTTTTTTCAGTATTTTAAATATATATTAATCTTCAAATAAGAATATTATAATAAAATATTTAATGAAAAAAACTTACTCTACAATATGCACAAGTATCGGAGTCAAGTAAAATTCTTGTTCGAAGAGAACATAAATGACAAGTTCGATGATTACATTTAGATATTGAATAAATTTCCATTTGATCCGAACATATGTAACAAATATTATCCGTATTCTCATTATTGGAGGATAAATTGGAAGAAGGTTCTTGTTTTTTGTTTAATTTATTATTATTTATACTCGATGGTTCATATAAAGATACCAAAGGTGCACAACTTGTATGTTGATTTTGTGCGCTTGTCACATTTGTCATATTTTCATGATGTTGAGAAAATTCGTTTCCCATCTTTGTTTTTTTTTTTTAATAAAAAAAAAGAAAATTATTCTTAATACTATTTTTATAAAAAGAAAAAAAAATGAAATGAAAATGAAAAAAATCTATTATACGATATATATACAAAAAAAAAAAACGATTAAATTTTGAATGTTTATTTCACAAGGGTTAACAATATTTCACAAATTTATAATTGTTAAACAAATAAAAGATGTTAAGATTATTCCTTTTTTTTTTTTTTGATGGAAAAAAAATTTATCATTGAAGTTAAACGCGTAATATGATCAAAGTTTTATATAAATTTTTACCCGAGCGCACTAAACATATTTTACACTTTGTACACATATAAACAATCAGCACTATATTTATTATTGAAAAAAAAAATTGAAAAAAGAAAGAAAAAAGTGTTAGGGAACACAAAACTTCTCTATGTAGAAGATACGTTCATGTGAATATCATCACTAATTTAGAAACTCATATGTAATTGGCGCTTTTTTTGAAACAAGGATTTACCAGATTTCGACGATATTTAGGCTAATTATAGTGTCAATGTTTTTGGTGATAAAAATAATAATTAACAGGTGTCGATTTCGTGTTGGCTAACTTGTATGAGGTCCATGCATAGTGTCATCAGAGAACGCCGATCATTTATGCACGAATTATATGCGCAACATAAATAGAGGTAACTTTTATAAAGTATATCAATAACATTTTTTCTTTTCGTTTGGGGCATTGTTCTTTGAATGATGATTTTCATCTAAATCAAGTAAATCTAGCGTCTATTAGACATTGAAGTTTATTCCCGCGTGTTTTGCAGAATTTTCCTAAGATTTTCATTACAGTTTACTTAATTTGTATGATTTCATAATGAAATTCCAATAAATGGATCTACATTACTTATACCGCAGTTTATCTTCTAAAGACTCAAAGAGCATGAAAATAATTAGTTCTTACAGGAAACAATAATCTTTATCAGCTGTTCATACCATGGTTTGCATTCGATCCATCACTTTTTTAAAAATTGCAAGATTAATTAGGTAATTAAATATGATTATATATATTCTTTATTCTTTATACATATAATGCACAGAAAATATAATTATTAATACATTTTTTTCACGGAAATATCAAGCATACGTACATTATTATTCCCAATCATACATTTATACATTTTTTTTTCACGAGAATTTTAGATATGTAATGTATAACACCATTTAAGCCGCAAAATTGACAATGATCATTATAAGATAAACATGTGGTTTACCGATTTAACGAAGCATTCATTAAAAAAAAGACCATTGTTCTTTCTTGAGATTTCGTTTTAAGGCGTGATTCAACTGATTCATAATGGAGAAAAAAATGGTGTATACCACCTTTTATAGTTTAAATGGTTTTTGTCAGAAGGTAGAAGATAGATTAACAATTTCAAGCACGTGATATGCGAGTTTTATATCGCGTGACGAGATTACTTTGTTACACAAAAAAATATAATAAGTACACAAAAAAAAAATATTTTTTTTTTGTTTACCACACTTTTACCGCCCCGTAAACAAAACTTCAAAGTTCAAACTTACATACCCACGGTAAATTCTAAATAAAGTTACGTCGGACTTTAAATACTTTTTTTTTTTCTTAAAAGAGATCTTTATTGCCAAATTTATATATATTTTTTTATTATATATATTTATTATATATATTTATTATTTATTTAAACACACATTATCTAAATAATCAATTATCAACTAGACTTCATTTAGGTTAATCGGAAACACAAGCATTCAAGCACCTGCATATCAATTTGCAATGACCCTAGAAAATCATCAAACTTCACTCGAGAACGGAAATCCTTTTTCAAAAAAATTCAATACACCACTACAATATTATAAAAAATTTAATGACATAAAAAAAGATTACTGTAACAAAAAAAAAAAGAAAAAAGAAAATAATAATAATTTGATAATTTACTTCATCATTTCCACCAAATCTTTCGTTATGACAAACAACTTCTTGAAAATTTTTATTTCCTATATTGAAATGAAAATCATGAGCTCTTAATAACGACTTTGCGCTCCCAATTTCGCACAATAACGAAAATTTATCATTTAATTTCCACATTCCATTATAATCTACAGAGTTACCAAATTGCACAATCCAATTAAATATGGAACCATAGGAATATACTATACATGTATTTGTAAGATGATTGTTTTAGTAATAATAAATTAACATTATTAAAAAGAGGTTACCTAGATGATGATTTGTTGCTGGAGATTTACATCCATTCGTGGAACTTAAATATTGATTTGTCGCTGGACTTTTTAATCGAATTTTATTTCCATAATGAATCTCGTCATTAAGACTTTGACCAATAATTTGCCATTGACAAGATGGGTCAGATTGATTATTGGATAATGTTACCTAATAATTAATTGAAATGATTAATTATAATTAAAAATATAATATAGTCTATATATTTATATTATATACAAACCACGTATCCATATCTACCATTTGGACAATTATTTGATGATAAATATTTTCCAGTAGCTACATGTTTAATTATAACAATAGAAGAACTACGAATACTACATTTTTGATCAATTATAAAATCTTGAAAAGATGTTAATAATTCATCAAATGTATTAATATTAATGATTTTTTCAGAAAATTTATATTGATATATAATATCCAAGGTATGAATAAGATAAAATTTTTGATCATCAATATTAATAATTTCAGCATTATCACAAAGTTTTTTGAATTTAACAAGAAATTCTAAAGTACTTTCGGCTTCGTCACCACATGTATTAAATTTATAACTTAAATCACGCAATTTTTGTTTACTTGATTTAAGAAAAATTTTAAATAAAACATTATTTTTAAGTGTGGTGAGTAATTGATCATTACTTCTTACATTATTAACATTAATTGACGGATCCACTAATGATTTTGCAACTTCAAGAGTCATGTTTTCAAGATTAGAATAATAATGGTTATTATTAATATGAATCATGCATTGTGTTTTAATTTGTCTCAGCCATTCATCTGGATGAATAGTTCCATCATATTTTGGAAGAAGATTCATAATAGTATTTTTTTTAATGACTCGGCTAACTCAAAAATTTAATGATCGTCAGCTGAAAATGTGTAAGTGTATGAGTGGTATTTATAAAAAAAAATCCTTTATTATATAAGGAAAAGAGCAACAACAAAAAAAAACTTGATTTTTATACTAAATATAAAATTATTTTTCTGTCGTGCCACTGTATCCCCGTTTTAATTCACGTGAAATTTTTAGGAAAAAACCTGCGTGACAATCGTACTCATTCCAAGAATATTGTCCCTAAAATACTCATTCATTACAATTAGTTAAAAAAACTTTACACAAAAATAACTTTCTCATTAAATTTTATACCTGCATATATTATAACATAAATATATACTGAATGGATTTCTCAAGAAATTCAATTGTTAATATTGTTTATCCTCAATCTTTTTATTTTTTTACGAGATCTCAAATATCGTTATGGTTAAAACATCAAAGTTGTTACGAAAAAAAAGAAGTTACTCATCCAATTCTTCAGATTCCTCTGATAATTCAATTCATAAAAAAAGAAGCAAAAAATCTCACAACGATGAGAAAGATAAATTCGTAAAATGTGATATAGAGATTTTTATTCCTTATTGCGCAGATCAAATTAATGAATTGAAAAGAAAAGTATGATATTATTTACAGTATTATTTGGTATCGTTCATTTATATTAAATTTAATTTTTTTTTTCTTTCCATAGATTTCGGAATCAAAGAATGAACGGACGGAGTCACCTGAGGATGCGATGCCTTTTTTAATAGATTTTGAAGATGAAAATAATGAATTTAATAAAAGTGCGCTAAAATATGGTGCTAACGATTGTTTCTTATTGGATAATAGTTCTTTTGAATTGGATTTTGATGTGAGAAATATGGATTTGTGAAATTGAAATTTGTATAATTAATGTACAAAATATATTTGCTTGTAAAATATTTTGTAAATAATTTGCAATGTGACAGTAAAATAGAAATTCGAGTAATATAGTACGTAGTGTGAAGAGGGGCAATAAAATTTGACCAGAATTATCATATTTATTTGATTAGTATCTAGAGTATTGTGACCAGTGCTATATAATAATAAATTGTTACTTAAGCTTTATATTAAATATTAATTCGTTATGTCAATTAAAAATTTTTTATACGTGCGCTTTGTACAAAAATTTTGATGAATGATAATTAGAATTGCACCTAGTTCTTGATGTCATATGACAAATATTACTTCAATGCGGTGTTCATCCGTCACTTGGATAGTCTTTAGAGATTGGTACGAAGCGGTGTTACGATCCGTTCATCCGTCACTTGGGTAATCTCTAGAGGTTGGTATGGAATGGTGTTACGATCCATTCATTTGTCACTTGGATAATCTTTAGACGATCCGTTCATCCGTCACTTGGATAATCTAGAAATTGGTACGAAGCGGTGTTACGATCCGTTCATCCGTCACTTGGATAATCTTAGAGATTGGTACGAAGCGTGTGTTACGATCCGTTCATCTATCACTTGGATAATCTTTAAAGATTGGTATGAGGCGGTGTTACGATCCGTTCATCCTTCACTTGGATAATCTTTAGAAATTGGTAAGTTTTACGCATTGCATCAATTCAACAAAAATATTCTCTTTTGCACAATAATTTGAAACATAATTTATTCTATTCGTATATAAAAAAAGGCATTAATAAATTTTTTACTTCTAATACTTCTAATTCGAAAATGTCAGAAAGCCAAGATAAAAATGCTTAGAGCAAACCTTTTTTTTAATCCCTTCAAATTTTTTTGGAAAAACGGATTCCGGCCGGAATTTTTAAATTTTGATTATTTACAAGAATAACGAGTCTTTTTTTCCGGAATTTTTATATTTTGATTATGATCCGAATTTAATGATATATATATATATATATATATATATATATAAAAGGGAAACGCAAGTTCTTAACGCAATGTTTACTTTGTTTGATATACTTCCTTCATTGAATTACAATGTGAATATTTCTTATATATAAAATTCCTTCTTTTCAAAGACAATAATGAATGTATATAGGCGGTGAAAAATATGATGAGTTTTACGATAATGATAATTTATTTAAATTTTCTGGTAAAAGTAAAAGGATATTGGTTTCATTGCGTGTGAAATGATTCGTAAAAGAAATTTTCAAAGAGCGAAAGATTTAATTCTGTACAATAGGAACGTTGTAAAATCGGTTTGATTGTTCCATAAAAAGAATATGAAAGGCTATTATGGTTACAAGTTCAATAAATTTCAATAGTTTATTTAGGAACCAATCAAAACAATCTCTATATTACATCAACAATGAATGAGAGCTAATCCTTTCTTAATTATATTTAGGTTGACGACTATTTATGAAATCACATTTTTAATCAAGTTAGAAAAGGAAGGCATTGCTATAATAATTCATCGCCATGTGCATGTTTTAATAACACGAGGATATGATAAGAACACTCTATTAGATATCCGATTAATAGCACGATGTATTCAGGGTATTTTTTTTAAAAAAAGAAGAAATAAAGATAGATATTGGGATCAACTCCGATACAACGCTGGGATCCATGTGAAAATCATTGAAAATATCGTTATGTTTTTAATATATATCGATATATCGAATACCGGTATATTGAGGTCTGATGGTATATCAATAAAATCTATTTCAATAAAAGAAAGCTTGAAAGTATCGCTTTGATTTTATTAATAAATTCTCTTTATTAAATTCCCAATTAAATATAACAATATAAACCATTATTATCTATAATCACTAAAAATAATAAAATTAGCAAAATATTTAGTACGTAATTGATTACTGAAAATTCGTTATCTTTACGTATTATGTTCTCTTCTACATCATAATAAATAATTTCCCATTGCGCCGGAAACATTACACCGATTTAACATTTGATTTAGCATAAAGCATCATATTTTTATATTGTTGTCATTTTTTCTCTTTAGGAAACAGATGTTCTTTCTTGTTTAGTTCTATTTGTGAATACGATAAAAGTTACATTTACCCAAAAAAAGATGTTAATTATTATGAATAAAAAACATTCACACCATTTAACAGCGAATAATCCTAACGCAAATTGTCACTTAATATGGATAATAAGCCGCCACTAACTTTCAAGATAAAAATATTCGTAACACGATTCCTTACCTGTTTTGTATGAGTGAGAAAAACGTGCTTATTTAATTTACTCTTTCAAAATGAAACCATTTTGGTATATTATTCCTAAAAAAAGGAATTCATAGAAGACAGAAATGACATACAATGAAAAAAGCAAAACTCAATTCCATATGAATAATTCGAAATATTTCAAACTATATTTGTTTAACCGTTACTATTTTAGTTTTAGACTATTAACAATCGGAAAAGATTTTCAAATACAATAATTTTAGAACAATAGTAGCCTATTATTTTTACCTGGATAAGGTTACATTTCTATTATGACGAATTGTTTGATACATTGGCATTCTTGATAATACAATTTGTTTGGAGGGAAAAAGAGTAAAAAGTTGTTAGGCGCATGAAATTTTCCTTTTATAATAAATCCCACTATTTTTAATGTTGCACAGCCTTGTGAAACGAAATATCATTGTGAGTAATGTATCATTAAATATAGTATATAATTGTCTTTTTGTCTTTTTGTCTTACTTTTTAAGTATTGTTGTTAAAGATTTACTTTCGGGTGAGAGATTTTTCTTTAAAGGAATTCTTTAAATAAATAAGATTTGAGAAAATGTTTCATGCAATTTAGTTTGGTTATACAATCGTCAAATTACAATCATTACCAAATTATTTGAAACAATCCAACAAAAAATTTCACATACACAAAAGAAATTCACGTAATCATGTGAATTCGTACTCACCGGCCAACATTTTGTGCCACACCGGGTGTAAATACATTAAGAAAAACTATGATCCGAACCGATTTGATCATCTAAAAGTATAATTAAATTTGACTAAATTAACTAAAAATTGACCAAACATTAAAAGTAAAATTGGATCGTCAGATCGGACTTTGAGGAATTATATTTTTATACTTTTATGGATTACGGTATAAGCTTATTCCATAAATGAAATTCTATCCGAGTTTTTTGTATATAAAATTACTATTTTTAATTAATGGCCATTTATTATGATAATCTATTCTATATCCGGTTAAGATAGAATACTCGAACAATCTATAAAAACCGCTTGATGTTTTCTTCATCGTCCTTCAAAAAAAAAAATTCTTTAATTTCATTTTACCTTACACAATTTTATCTTACACAATGTCTTTAAGAGGATTATCAGGATTATTTCAAAAATCAACTGATGATGAAATAGAATCTAAAGTTGTACAATATCTTTTAGGTCTTAATGAACCAATTCCAGATAAACATATTACCCTCAAGTATAAATTGATTGATTTATTCAAGATATTTCTTATACCAAAATTACCTGTAGACGATTCTCACTTGGAGGTAAAGGACAAAATAGATTTTTTTTTTTGACTTAGTTTCTATATATATATATTTATATATATATATATTAATAATTCTAATAATATTATTGTTATTATTAGTTGGAAATATACATTACAGCTTTGACCCATATTCCTAATACTCCTGAAGGCGAAAAAATTTTGTCACTCTTGAGTAGGCTATTGGTTACACAACTATGGCATGACATCGCTAAACCACCTATTATGATCGCTGGTGACATGTATCGCAGTTCTGATGGTTCCGGTTACAACAGGATCATCCAATCACTTGGAAAAGCTAATAGCAAATATTCGCTTACATCCCGTATTCAGTACCCTATTAAACTCACAGTCCTTCCCAAAGCAGAAGATATCTTTGATAAACTAATGGTTCAAGAGGGAGAATTCGTGGAACATCCATCTGGAATCAGTTCAATGTTATTCTATTTGGCCATAATCATCACTCACGATTTATTCCATACCAGCTTCGCTGATCCTACCATCAACCTTACTTCTTCATACCTTGACCTCACTCCATTGTATGGAAATAATGATGAACAATTAAAGTCTATTCGCGCCTTTAAATCTGGACTCTTAAAACCTGATACATTTGCTGATTCACGAATCCTGTTACAACCACCCGGCGTATCTGCTTTGTTAATACTTTTTTCGCGAAATCATAATTATATTGCACAAACTCTTCTTGAAAAAAATGAGCTAGGACGATTCAGCGTTAAGAATCAAAATGATCCTGAACAACTCAAAAAGCAAGATGAAGACCTCTTTCAAACCGCACGATTGATTAATTGTGGATTTTATATTAATATAATCCTTCATAATTACCTTCGTACTATCCTTGGTCTCGATCAAACTGCTTCAACTTGGTTCGTTGATCCTACAGTGCCATATAATAAAACAGGGCAACTTGATGCCTTACCTTCTGGATCCGGAAATATAGTCTCTTTAGAGTTCAACTACATCTATCGATGGCATCCAGCTGTCTCAGAAGATGATACAAAATATGTTGTAGATGAGTTCAAAACGATTTTTGGAGATGATTGGGAAAATGTAAGCATTTTTAACTTTTATGATTAATTATTCCTTCCAATTTAAAAAGGACCAGCACGTATTAACATTATTATTCTATATAATAGATAGCTATTGATAAATTCAGGGAAAAGATGTCTACTTGGAAGAGATCAATACCCAAAGAGCCATCCAAATGGAAGTTTAATGATATAGAAAGAGGAAGTGATACCCGTTTCAAAGATACTGATATTGCAAAAGAGATCATTGGTGGAACAAGGAAAGTTTCAGGTAAGGAACTAGTATAATTTATTATTCATAATATTTATCATCTTTATTTATGAAAACTAATAATTGGTTGCATCATGTTGGACAGGTGCTTTTGGAGCAAATCGCGTTAATAAAGTTTTCCGTCCTATTGAGCTTCTCGGCATTGAATCAGCTAGATCTTTGGGATTAAGTAGTCTCAACGATTTTCGTCGGTCCTTAAACTTGAAGCCTTATGATACATTTAAGGAAATGAATCCTGATCCAAAGGTAGCGGAAAAACTCGAAGAACTTTATGGACATGTAGAAAATGTCGAATTGTATCCTGGTCTCATGACAGAAAAAACGAAGCCTGCTGTTCTCGGTTCAGCAATCGCGCTTCCATTTACCATCAGTCGCGCTATTCTATCAGATGCGGTTAATCTTGTACGAAACGATCGCTTCTATACGAATGATCTCACTCCACGAAACTTAACAACCTGGGGCTGGAATGAAATTCAAAGCGATCCAAATGATATGTCTTCTGGAGGAATTTTACATAAACTCATCTTGAGACATGTACCTAACGTTTACAAAGAAAATTCTGCTTGGGCTTTATTTCCGTTTACTACACCCTCGCAGACCAAAAAGAATTTGCAAAATCGTGGAGGTGACTTATGGAAGAAGTTCGATTATGAGGAGCCTAAATTATCATAAAATTCTTTGCCTTTACTTAATTAATGTTTGATTTAGTGTAAAAAATTTGAGACATACATTAGCGGGTTTAATTATATATTAAATTTTTTTTTTATTTTATTTCAATATATTTTTTTTAATCTATACTTTATCTTCTTTCCCAGATAAATAAAATAATCATCTTTTAAAAATAATAATTATTAAAAAGTATTTAATGTGAAAAAATTATTAATTATCAAAAATAAGTAGTTGTGATTTTAAAATAGGTCGAAATTTCTAATATGTTGTTAAGGTTTTGAAAGCCGGATTTTTTCGTAGTAATTATTTATGTTGACGCGTGTGACCAAATAATATTGGTTTCCAAACTTTGACAATTTTAAAATTAATTCGGATAACATAAGTACTTTCCATTATTTTGAGATGGTTCATTAGGCAGATTTATTGTTGGTAAAAGTAATATCTTTTGAATCATCTAAATCACTTATTATTTCATGGTTTTTTTCGTACGAGAATTAACCAATTTTCCTGTTACATTTAGAACAATTACATGCAACTAAGTTTATAATGGTTTCTTGTATTTTTTTATTACTTTAGTTAGTACATAATGTACGTTGTAAACTTATGAAAGCGTGACTCGGATGTTAATTTCCCCAATTTTGATTTTAACGAATTTTTTAATACTTTGTATAACGAATGGAAATGACCTTATTGCAACAGATTTTTCCTTATAACGAAAATTAATTTAACAAAGATATCTTGTGTGACATACGTTATACAAAATACGAGAATTATATGAATTTATATCATATACATACCAATATACTGAATATAGTAGATAATGAAGGCCACATCATTTATGTCTTTTGAGTTATGTGATCCTAATGCTGGCTGAGATTTTGGTTTACACCAGCTACTTGCTAAATTTTGGCCTGATTTAATTTTAAATTTTACTTTAACCTTGGCAGATTCAGTATGACAAAATGATGTCATTTTGAAATGAATTGATATCGCTTGGAAATGAATTGATATCATTTGGAATTGATCAAATAACAATGTCATTTGCCATCCCTGTTCCGGAAACCAACTTCGTTATAAGGCGAACCGACTGTTTATTCATCAGTCATAAATAATTATATTTTAACTTTGCCGATTTTTTTTTTAAATTATATTTTCTAAAAATACCTTTTCCAAATCGATCCCATAAATTACCAAATCTACCTAAAAAAATGAAGCCTAAAAAAAATGAAGGATAAGTGGAAAAAAATATAAATCATTATTGAAGATTCGCTAAGAATGACATATTTAGAAGGATTTCAACAAAATTTGGTTATTTATTGTATCGGGTCGCTTTTTTTTCGTTTATTATCGTTTATTATCGTTTATTAAAAAAAATTATTACAAACCGCTACGATAATATTAATATATATGATATATGGAATACTGTATATCAGTATATGGTCTAATGATTGAGCTTAAAGATTGAGCTACAAGATATAATTTTTTTTTAAAAGCGGTTTCAATTTCTGAATTTATATATCATTAAAAAAAACAGTCGTGTTGTCACATAGACATTTCTCATCTTTGAGGCATATGTACTGTACAATATTTACAAAAACAATTCTGTTCGTAAAAATTTGGATAATTTTAATTAATACAGAACCTGTTATATAGTGTGAAACAATCCGGACATTTTATGAACATCACCCGAGACAATTAATCGGAACTTTACGTGTGCATGATAATGACATTTATAAATTTGAACAATCAAAGATATATAATCATTTTAGTCAGTCCATACGTAATGAAATATTTGACTCGTTAAAATTATTTCCATTTCCACCTTGGCGCTAAAATACTTATGATCAAAAATGCATATAAATTTGGATTAGATCAATATCTAAGAATCTGATTATTTTGGTTAAATCAGGTTTATGTCAATCAATTTTTTTGAATGTCAATTGCAAATTCCACATTATTTTCAGAAAGGATATAAAGAGACAAATAATCTTATCATACTAAAAGCTGATCTTTATCTGTATTATTTTATAAATTTTTTCTTTAATAAAGAATTTATTATTCGTTGATCATTACTGAAAGAAAATTTACATTTTGTCAAAAATGCCTTTATCTATTCGATCACATCAAAGGTATCAGAAAAGTCGAAGGTTAAGAAGAACAATTATAAATCATTCTCGAAGATTCACATCGAATAATGATGACACGCTTAGAAGAATTTCAAACCTTCCTCAACAAAATTCGACTAATTCATTCGTAAATCAATTATTTAACGGGTCGACATTCTAGATACTGTACCTTTTTTCAACACATCTTAATTACATCGAAAAGATATTCCTATTCTCCTTTACGTTTATATTTATTATTTATTATTTATCGATATTACGTTTACAAATTCTAACATATTACGACACTCGAATTTAGACTATTTTCATTTTTGATTTAATATAGCTATTTTTATAATTTTGATTAAAATGTAACGAAACTGATGTAAAAACATTCATTTGTAACAATGTAAGCCATAAATATATTTTTGATTATGATGAGCCTAAAATTTTTTTTATATAAAATTAAATAAAAATTAAGAATTAAATCAAGTTTTTACTTAAAAATATTGCATTACCTTTATTTATTTGTATTTTATTTATTTTTTTCTTTAATATATTTCTCCTATTATTTATCTTTTTACATAAATAAATAAAATAATCAACGTTATCAAGAATGTTTGCGACTAAATCACACGTGATTGACCGCATTACCCGTATGGGCTGGAAAAAAACGAATATATATTTAACCAGTACGGTACGAATTTGCAAACCAGTACGGTACGGTACGAAATGATCAACCATAAAATTTGAGTGCTACGGAGATGAGTGGTGTAGGGTCAAGGAGATGTGTAGTGTATGGTCTCCTATGTGACAGTTTACACAGGTGATAAATAACGCGACGGGCCAAACACGTGATTTGGAGTGGGCCGAAATGCTAATCATCACCTGTGTATGGTTCACACCCCTTATTTTACACACTGTTACACGATTATATAAAAAACAAGTATTGTATGGAAACCGATGTATGTATGTATGGTGTTACAAACTGTTACATGTATGCTATGTATGGTAATGATTTCGTACATGTATATTTATCTCGAACCAGAAAATAAAGTATGACCGTATGATTGTATAAACAACATTTTTTTCACATGATTGTGACTTGGCTCTTTTTTTTCTCAAATTTTTTGAAACGAAACTATGTTTATTTTTTTATTTTTTTAACAGATTTCTGGTAAGTGGTAAGAGTTTTATTTAAATTTACTTTTAAAAACGATATTAACCCGTTTTTTTTATTTCTTCTTAATAAATGTGTAGTTGTAATGACGCGATGTTAATGACATTTTGAAAAGACTAGCACCTTATTTTTTTAGGGTTCAGAGTTTCCTTTGGAACGGAACTATTAAGGTAAGCATCTTTGGGTTGGTATAAAGTGGTTAACGGCATTATGAAAAAACATTAATGCCTTTTTTCCTGTTTTTCCGATTTTAAGTCATTTGTTGGGAATTTGAAACAAATGTTTTAAAGAATTTTCGGGTAACTTTTAGTGTAAGAAGTTGTTTTTTCTTCCAGCAACATTATGGATTTTTAAGGAATTGCATGTATTCCTCTTTAATGGTAATTGAAGAGAAAAGATTCTTTTTATAAGAGATTTCAAGGCACATGTAGAAGTTATCATTTCTTTTAGTGATGTCATTAATATTATTAATATTTCATTTACCTTTATTGTATTAGATTGTTGGCGTATTAAATAAAATTTTTTTTTCGATATATTCTTGTATATATATAGTAATATATTAAATTTAGTTACATTAATTGATAAGACGTCATTGATGTGTTACGAGATCAGATTTTATTGTATCGATCTAATATAAATAAATGAATTTCCAATATTTTTGACATTTTTCGCACTTAATTTGATCTGGGAAAAAGGTTAGTAAATAATTTACTTACGGAAAATGTCTGTTTCAGGAAAAAATATTTTTGGGGGTGTGAAAGTATTTGTTTGCTGATTTATTAACTATCTAATCAAATAGTAATTTATGTAGATAATTGAAAAATTTCCCGCAAGTTAACAATTTAAATGAAAATTTCCTGCAAATGGGTGGTCCAATCTGTTAGGGATGGGAGTTAATTGAATCTTCAGAATCTCAAATAGTAATTAGGCACTTTGATGGTATATTTTTTTAATTGAGAATTTTTTTATTTAACTATAATTGGGTTTTTTTCACGTTAAAACGATTAATAAAACTAATTTTTATTCCTTTTTTATCTTTTTAAACCATGATTTAGCTTTTTAAGTTAAATTCATAGAACTAGTACATACAACACGTAACATTCATTTTTTTAAAAAATTTTGTAACGCGTTTTTTTCAGAATACACTTTTTAAAACATAATCAATCTTCGATTAATCGCAAGCTTCATAATGTCTTCGATTATTGAACTTTCGGATATAGATGATTATAATGAGAAAGACTTAATTAAAATGGTAAGTAAATGTTATTCAAATTATATTATTTTATTAAAGAGAAAATTATTAAAAGCTAATAAACAAAAATAGAGAGAGAATAATAGTGATAGCGAAAACGAATTAGAAAGCGAAGAAACATTAGCTTTCTTTACTTCTCAACTGCGAGTTCCCAAAGTTATATATACAACTGTTCCTATAGAATATCCAGATACATCTTCAGAAGGAGTTGCAACCGTTTACAATGTAACTGGATGGAAAAATCATACAGACGCGTTTTCAGATGTAAGTATATATTATTTACCTTTAATTTAACAACAAGCTATAGATCTTTAACTATAAATACTTTTTATTACAATGTAGATTCAATATTCAACAAATGGTTCAGGCGGTACCACAAATATTCAAGAATGCCCTTTTTTTGGAGGAATACCCGTTAAAAAAAATCAAAGAAAATGCCAAGGAATAAAGTTTTGTCAGTTCACTGATCCTGAACTTGTTAATCAAGAACACTGTAGTGTTGATTTTGATTCTGAAATTTTTCAACATTATACACAACAAAATAATAATAATACTAAAGAAGCTAAGACATATACGTAAGTTTACTAATTATTGTTAATTTCAAATGTATAAAACTTATTTTAATTACTAATCCAAATTTTTACTAGTTTATTTTTGGCAGCAAAAGATACTCCTTGTAATTTCAAAAAAGACAATATCCCATGCAATGGAGGACCTCATATTGGAAGAATAACTAATTATCAAACAAATATTGTATCATATTTTATCGGTTGCAACAAATACAAACAAGGTGATAAGTGGCATCGATATATCAAAATAAAACAAGATGAAGTTGATATTTCATTACTTCAAAGTCTATTCACAGGTTCTGCATCTGTAAGTATTATTTATTTCTCATTATTATTTTTTTTGTCAAATTGGAAATTATAAGCAATTGCAGATAGCCATTTATTTTATATCTTTCTATTTTTAAAATTTAAAAATTATTCAATTATTTAGGTACAAGATACAGTAAAGTGTAGTATGATACTTTCTAAAAGTTGTAAACGTAAAAAATGTGGTAATTATTTAAATTTAATTATACTATTAAATTTATTTTAAATCATAACTAAATCTCTTTTATTTTAAGATATGCCACATACACATAATGGAACTATTGTCCGTGGAGAAATAATTGACAAACCTTGTCAAGTGCGCTTTATCAAATTTATTCCTTATGATATTGTCAAATGTCCTTTTGTAGCACTTGTATGTGTAGGAACACATAATCATCCACCCCCAGCACCTGAGAGGATTCCTTCTGGAATTAAGAATAACTTAGAATCTTTAATTACCCAAGCTATTCAACAAGATGATAATGTTACTTCAAGATCAATATTGTCAGGTATAAAATATTAATAAGATTATTATTTATCATTATCAATTAATAATTAATTTAGTTTTAATATATTAAACTAATAGGAAATCTACTCAGTGCTTATTTTAATAAAGAAACATTGGCAGAAGTTCATGTCTCTCTCAATAATATAGACAAATTACGATACTTAGTAGGAAAAGCATACAAGACCTTGCATCCTTTTGGACAAGGAGTTATAGGAATTTATCATGATATATTAAATCCCAAATCAGATTTAATAAATTATGTTCGCAAAATTGGTAAATTTTTTAAAATTTTATTATGCATTTTATTTAAATTACTCATTAATAATAACTATTATTTTTAGATCTTTATTCAAATAATGGCCAAGTAATTATTACTTGTATGCTTGATAATCAAGCTAAAAAATTAATTACACTTGATTATTTTCAAATTGATGTCAGCTTTAAACGAGTAAAAGGAGAGATAAATGAATTTGAAATTAACACGTATGATTCCAAACATCACCTGAGTAAGTGAAATTTTTATTTAAATTAATCCCATCATGTATTATAAATGATATACATTAATGATGTTACTAACCATAGTTTTTTTTTTAAGTATTGTCATTTTGTCGTATATTTACTAATGTTTTTACTGCTGAAGGGTATCATAGGTTATTCTCATCTTTATTCCAAATAATTCGTGAAGTAAGTGGTCAATCTATTCAATTTCGACATATTCATGGAAGTGGTATTGGATGTATTCTGGCTGATCTGGACGCTGCACAGGCTAAGGGGTTAGGATTAGCATTACATGATTTGGATCACGAAAAAAGTTGGGAAACACACTTGACATTTATTTTGAAAACATGCCTTGTACACTTTGAAAGGTATTTATAAATTTATTGAATAGTTATCTCTTTTACTTTTAATTTAATTAATTTATTTTTTTTTAGAAATTTATTTCATAAAACATTTACTATAAGCACGAAAAATTTAATACGACAAATTCCTAATGCAACTAGTAAAGAACAAGTTCATGATCTTCTGCAACAAATAGAAGATACAAATGATGAAGGAATAAAAGGTATATTATTTATTTATTTTAGAAGTTTAAAAGAATTAATATAAATTTTTAAAAATGTTTTTTCTTATAGAATGGTTGAATTATTATCGACAATCATATGTTTTATCTTCCTTAAATAAATACGTTTCAAATGTTGATCATGAGATTTGGAATAAAAGTGGATCAGATACTAATAATGCTGAAGCGGCCCATTCCATGGCTAACAGAGAAGGAAAGCAATTGAAGTTATTATCAGCCATTTTAAAGTTAGTTTAAGTTTTTTTAATTACCAAATTACATTTAATATTATGAATATTATGTATTAATTATAAATAATTTAAAGAGGAAAAAGGTACGATGCAAGGTGTTATACAACGATTGAAGTTCATGACAAAAATGGAGTACCTTACACTCATAGAGACAAAAGTGATGTTAAGAGATTACAAAATTCAATTGTACGCAAAAGTAAGTAAAAACATTATTTATCAATTAATTTATTTATTTATAAAAATTTTTAAAATTTTTTTATAATATATAGCATCTCGTATTCAAAAGAATAAAGTATCTCTTAATGATAAATTACCCAAGTCATCAAAAAAAAGAAAATTATCACCTTCTAATAGTAGAACACCTATTAGATCAAAGGAAAATCATGAAAGAGCTGAAAATATTTTATCAGACAATGAAGAAGAAACATTTTCTAAAGAGATTCATAAAAAAAATCTCGAGTTAGAACTTAAAGAGAAGGAAATTATATTAAGGGAGCGTGAAATTAAAGCACGAGTAGCTGAGGCTGAAGCACGAATGATGGAAGCTAAAGCCGAAGCATTAGAAATAGAAAATCAACAAAAACGTTAAAAAAAATATATTTAGATTTTTTTGTTAAATTTATAATAATACGTTTATAAATCATAATAAAGAAAATATAAATTGCGTTTACAGTTCTAATACATGAAAAAAAATTTTTTTTAAAAAAAAAATCAAAAACGTGAAGTAGTCAGTAGGGATTTTTTTTTATAAAAATTTCCGAATTCAATGTATAGTCACGTGAAATTTTATTTTCATACATACATACGTTTTCTCTAATTATATAATTTAATAAAAAAGTATGTATGTATGAAAAGTACACCGTATACCATACATTGACCACCATACATACATACATAGGAATCCATACAGTACATGTTTCCGTCACACCCCTGTTACACACTGCTAAATATCACCATACACCACACAGGTGGTCGACCCTACACCACTGGTATTCGTCTTACCGATAAAATTTAACCAACTGTACCGTACCGTACTGGCTCTATAATAATCTCTCTATATATAGAACCAGTACAGTACGGTATGGTTATTGTTTTAAATGGACATTTTGGACATTAGTGTCCAAATTATTAAGATGAAAATTTTGGACATTGGTGTCCAAATTACAAAAATGAACATTTTGGACATTGGTGTCCAAATTACAAAAATGAACATTTTGGACATTGGTGTCCAAATTACAATGTCCAAATTATCAAAATGGACATTTTGGACATTGGTGTCCAAATTATTAAAATGGACACTGGTGTCCAATTAATTATATGCTAAATGTATCATACTGATTTTCTCTTTATTATAGTGTCAGTACGGTACGGTCATGTTGATCAAATTTTGTAATTTTGTATGGGTGATCAACCGTACCGTACAGGTTTGCAATTTCGTACCGTACCGATTATCCTACTAACTGAAAAAAACGCTTGTTGGGCACTTTGGGCTACGAAATTGTTTCATATTAAATCCTTTATTACCTTATTTAAATATCTAACTAATTCGGAATAGGTTAGAACTTTGAATTGTTAGAATTGTTAAGCGAAGAGTATAAGTACTGCATAATATACTGTACAGACAAATTGGGAAAAAAAAATTTTTTTTTCGAAGGTTTTTTTTCGTCAAACTTTATGCATTTCATGCATGTAAATAACAAAGAAAAGTGAGGAAATGCAGGAACAAGATTGTAAATATTCAAATAGCAGTAAATAGCGTAAGAATTATTTTCTACAAAATATTTGTTCAATAACTATAGCAAAATCACACTAAATCTCAGCTTATGATCATTTAATTTGTTGCGTAATATTCCCTTCATTGTAAGTATTATTTTAATTATAATTACATTTATTAATCTATGGTAAAATTTCATAATATTCAGAAATTTTACAACTTGCTTATTTTTGGTACTTATTTATTTTTGGGTAAATACGGTAATTTTATAAACTGTATATATTAGGGTTAATAAAACAAAAAAACTTTCGGTTTTTTAATTACCTAATTCAGCTAATACAAAATAGGTTAGATATATATGAAATTGAGAAAAAAGTTTGCTTTTTAATGCATGCAAATAATATTTTTAAAAATTATATTCTCATAATTAATTTTGGCGTAATTTGCATATGAGTGGGCATTAAATCGGCAGTCAATAAATAGTCTTATGTCAATGGATATTTTAACTTTTGCCGATCCTTTTTGAGTATTATTGCGAAAATCCATGGTTTAAAAGTCAGTAGATATAAAAAGAAAAACTAATTTTATGCAACAGGGAGGTTTTACCCGTATTATTCTTTTTTTGACAATACAAGCATTATTTCCTTATACAAATTTTTCATACAAAAAAATACGCCATGCATATTATTTTTTTATCACAAAAAGTTACAGAATATAACCCCCCCCCCCTCCTCCTCCCTTTATTCCATTCTGTTAAATAAATAATTTGTATTGTATTTTGTAAAAAATGTCTTTTTCTAATCGATCATATCAATTCCAACTCTACAAGGAAAGAAGGTTAAGAAGAAAAATTATAAATCATTATCGAAGATTCGCATCGAATAATAACATGCTTAGAAGGATTTCAAACCTTCCCCAACAAAATTCGACTAATTCATTCGTGAATCAACTATTTAACGGGTCGCCATTCTAATATAATTTCGATCTAAAAAATTTTTATTATACCTTTTTTTAACGTATCTTAAAATATATTTTTTATTACGATTATATACAATATTATATCGCGACACTCGAATTTAGACTTTTGATTTATTATGGTATTATCAGATATCGCATGTTTGCTCTAAACTAAATTTCATTTTTTTTTTTAATTACGGTATTTAATTTGAATGTCCTAATTTCGGTCAAAATGTAAAAAAAATTCTTTTTTTTCCTTCGTTTTATAAAAAAAGAGGATCATAAGTACAAATCGTTACGATATATATATATATATTGAATATATAGTTTTAGTTAGAAATTTTATGATTAAGTTATAAGTATATTTTTGATTATTATGAAGCTAAAATCTTTCCTATGAAATTAAATAAAAATTAAGTCAGAATTAAATCAAGTTTTTACATGGCGGGTTTTGTTTATTTATTTATTTATTTTTTAATATGTTTTCCCCAATTATTTACTTTATTACTTAAATAAATAAAATCATCAACGCTAGAAACGTGAAAAAAATTGATGCAGTTGACAAGCATATTATTTATTCAAAATATTCGCAGTAATTGTTTAACTTAGATGCGTGATCAATAATATTTATTTATCTTGCGTAAAGCAGGAGAATTACAATGATAAGTTATTACACTATTCAAATGATTAATCGCCAAACCAGCTTGGTTGATCCCACCAATCCTGTGTCCCGACCGATACAGGTCCACAATAGGTATTTTATATAATCTGTCACGTGATTAAGAATATCAAATTATTGCAGTTCGTAATATCAAGAATTTTTTATATGCATTATTATAAACGGCAAATCAATAAAAGTGGTATATGTTATATCAAGTTCTATATTCGGTACATTATCGAGATTTTTTTAAATATTATGAAACTGGTTTTTAAATAAAAGTTCGAGTAAGTTGGTTATATTGTAGGTTCGTTTATATCGAGATCAGACTGTAACAGTTTTCCGATATGTATTAATTGTATCATGGTTCCCCATTCCTTTGAAACAATTTCTAAGGTGTAACTGGCAAAAATAAAAATTATATCTATTTATTTATTATATAAACTTGATTAATTTTTTTTTTTTAAATCAAGTGTCTGGTCCAATAAAATTATTTTATATTTTTTACTTTTTCAAGAATTAAGATTGCCTCTGCTGATTTTTCTCACATTCTTATTATTAATAATGTGATAATTAGGTAATAAGCGCATTATCATTCTTTTCACGACAAAGCGAAGAGTATAAGTACTGCATAATGTACTGTACAGACAAAATAGGAAAAAAATTTATTTTTTCGAGGGTTTTTTCCGTCAAACTTTATACATTTCATGCATTCAAATAACAAAGAAAAGTGAAGGAATGCAGGAACAATATTGTAAACATTCAAATATCGTAAATAGCGTAAGAATTATTTTCTACAAAATATTTAAAATATTTGTTCAATATCTATAGCAAAATCGCACTAAATCTCAGCTTATGATCATTTAATTTGTTGTGTAATATTTCCCTTCATTTTGTAAGTATTATAATTTATTAAAATTTCATCATATTCAAAAAATACATTATACTGTATAAGGGTTAATAAATCAAACTAATACAAAATAGTTATGAGAAAAACGGATATAAATACGAGTAAAAATTTTTTTTTTTTAATGCATGCAAATAATAACAAAGGAAGGTAAAGATAGCTGTTTTATATATGTAATTACAATATGGTCCATCACTTTATTACGTCATAGACATATTTTAAATTTATTCGTCAAAATTATTATTCTCCTTATATTTAATTTGGGCGTAAATTTGCATATGAATTTGGATTAAATCATGGATTAAATTAAAATCCATGGCTTAAAAGCCAACTAAGATCTAAAAAGAAAAATAATCATTTCCCCTTTAATAACCGAATTAGAAATAATTGATCATATCATGTGATATATATATTATGTTGTGATATAATCACTGAAATGCTTTGTTTTTATTGAATTAACATAAAAGAATACGTTATAAATATAATTGATCCTTATAAGGGAATTAAGGTGAAGGAATTTTATAGAAATTTAAAGAAATGTAAGGAATAAATAATAGTTTTGTAATAATAATGAAAAGGGAAGTAAACTTTTTTATTATACAAACTTTTATATATTATCACCATTTTCGAAATGGTGTATGCAATTATATTAAAGAAAACCCGAAAACCGGACGATAACGGGACAAATAAAAAATAGATGAAAACTGGACGAGTATTGATCAGGTGAAAATGTAAATAATTTGATAAATTCCGTAATATAAGGTTATTAATTCCGGAGATATGAGCCCTTTACAGCCTATAAAAAATTTTTCAGAAAAATGATCCCGTCTCTGAAATAAAACTAGAAAAATGATCATTTATCGAAGTTTTTTCCAGATAAAGATAGAAAAAAGATGGAAAGAAAAAACGGGTTTCATTATTTCCGTATCAGGTATGCAAAATATTTTTAAAAAGTATTTAAAGGAAGGCTTTCCCTTTACTCATACTAGAATTTTCTTTTAAAAATTCTTCAAAATCATAAAAAATTTTTTGAATTTCGAAATGTTGTCTCTTTTTGCGGCAGGAGCTTATTTTTTGGTTATAGTTTTTCTTTTCTTTTGTTGGTAAGAAATATTTATGTTTTTTTTTGGAAAATCAAATGAATATTTTAAGGTGTGAAACAAAATTAATTAATAGTTATTGTTTTTTTTCTTTTTTTTTTAGGTATTTACGTCTTTTGATAAGTTTTTATTTAAAAAAAATCTTTTGATACCTGTTCCACGTGGTTCGTGTTTATGATTATATTAAATCGGGTTATTCCATATTTTCAGCTTATTAAAAATTTATGATAATTTTATTAAGACAATCGATGGCTTATTGATTATCTTCAACTTCTAAATGAATATGATGAACTAGTTTCACCTCGTATGAATAGAGATATTTTAATAAAAAACGTTGCGAAAACGTTTTTTTCAAGATCACGACGAAAGCAAATTATTTTCTTAAATAGAATAATTCGTAACTATCACCAAGAATTTTCTTCGGAAATTGAAAAGTATTTGCAACATGAATACGAAGAATTGCTTTCGTTACACTTTTGGAATGAGAATCATAGAAGACGAGTTATTTTTCTAATTCGGGAAATCCATCTTGGGAAAGAAAATTTTATCTTTTTATAATTACTTTCCATTACTCCATTGTTGTTTCTTTTTTTATTAGCATCTTTCTCCTTGATCATTGTAATTTACTTATCTTTTTTATTTATTGTTATTGTTTTTTTTTATTTGTATCACTTCATTAAAAATAAATACGGTGATTTTTTCTTTAAAATCGTAAATGTGTGATTTAAATTTTAATATTTGCAAATAAAATTTCATTAAATAAGATTATTTTGAATAAATATGTTTGCAAAAAAAAAAAATTTTTTAAAATATCTTCGCAATAAAATTTTAAGTTTAACCGATCAAAAATTAGCTAAGTTAAAAAATCAGCCATCAACGATAATTTTTTTTCCTTTTTTTTATGCTATTTCGACTTTGAGGCAATTTTTTTGTTTTTTTCGTATTTAATGACTCTTCACTTTATTACTAACGCTAGCTTTATTTTTTTTTTAGATAATGAGATGGCTTCTTTTTATTTGAGTCATGTCTTTCTTGTTTTATTACTTTTTATGTTTTTCTTGTTTTTATTACTTTTTCACTTTATTTTAAATAATACTAATCAGTCTTTTGTTCCTTTTTTATGGTTGGTGTTCTTGATTGTTTTTTCTTCGCTTTTTTTCGTCTTTCTATCGTTCTTTTCACTTCTTTTTTGCTCTTTATTTTTTTATTTCCTTCTCCTTTTTACTTCCTTTTATCCTCCATCATCCTTTTATTTACTTTTATTTTTCATTATTATTTTCGCTTTCTTTTCTTCTCCTATCACTTTTTACACTTCCTTCTTACTTCCCTTTCGTTCACCATCATCTTTCTTACTTCTTTTTCTTCTCCTATCACTTTTTACACTTCCTTCTTACTTCCCTTTCGTTCACCATCATCTTCTTACTTCTTTTTCGCCTTCTATCATCCTTTTTACTTCCTTCTCACTTCCTTTTTGTCTCCTATCCTCCTTATTACTTCCTTCTCACTTCCTTTTCATTTATCACTATCTTTCTCACTTTCTTTTCATCTTCTATCACCCTTTCACCTCCTTTTCATTTCTCTTTCATCCTTATCATCTTTTTACACTTCCTTTGTCCTTATTATCCTTTTTACACTTTTTTTCATTCCTTTTATTTTCATCCCACGTCATTTCTTTTTGTTTCCTTTTTTCTTTCATCATTATTAACGTTATAACTTCTTATTTCCTTTTTTTGCTTTTTATTGGCATTTTTTCATTTTATAATTGTAATTTTTCTTTTTTTTATCACTATTTATTTTCTTACCATTATTGTTAGATTTTTCAAATAAATTCATTAATTTTTATTTCTCTAATCAATAAAACATAATCAATAAAACAATTTATAAAGCATAAAATAATTTTTAAATCCCACTAAGTGTATAATTTTGTAGTTTTAATATTGTATTAACAAATAAAATTTTACCGTAAATAAAATGTTCTTTGTGAAATAAAAAAAAAATTAACCGATCAAAAATGAAAAATCAGCCAATTAAAATTTATTAAGTCACGTGATAGTGTCGCCATGCGCCAAATAATGTTACCCTAGAAAAATTTACTATTCATTTTTCAACACATCTTAAATTTATGTTACACACCGAAATGTCACCGATCTTAAATTACATGAATGATATATCGTTAAATCTCTTTTAAATTTATATTCATTATTTATCGATAATTATTTTATTTACTCGAATTTAAATTTTGGTCGATTATGGTATTACCAGCCGAATATTTTCACATTACTACACCCTTTCATTTTTTTCTTTGGAATATTACCCTTGTTTGGGCACGCTAAACTTCATTGATGTAAAAATTGCTCACATAAAATACAAATTACAAACTAGCTAAAGCGCCACCTACTCAATCTAAATTGACCCAGATACACCCAAACAAGCCACCTTTTTATTTTCGATGAGTTATATCTATAACGTAAATTAAAAGTGGTTCGTTTTTAAAATCCTGAAATGTTGACTAAAATGTAACTAAATGTAAAAAATGTTGCAAAAATATGATCTTGATATTATTTCTTTGTTTTCGTTTTTTTTTTAAAAAAAACCAGGATTACAAAGTACAAACCGTTACGAAATATATATAGAATATATGGTTTAGTAAAGTTTAATGATTACGCTTAAAGATTGGGCTACAAGTATAAATTTTTTTTCTTTAAAGTGGTTTCAATTTCTGAATTTATTTATCATCATGCACACGAAAAGTTCCGATTAATTGTCTCGGATGATGTTCATCACTATATAACAGGTTCCTTATATTGTGTATTAATTAAATTAAAATTGTCATATTTGTCCAAATTTTTACGAACAGAATTGTTTTTTTGTAAATACCGTATACTTCCTAAATTAAGCACCCTTTTTTGACCGTAATGCTGGCCAGAAACAGCATAACGTAGGCCAAAATTTTCATAATTCTGGCCAGGGTGCTTATTTTCGGGTGGGGTGCTTAATATCGGAAGTATACGGTATTTGAAATATGCCTCAAAGATGAAAAATGATTTAAAAACAACCCGACAATTTTTTCTAATTTTATGAACATCATCCAAGACAATTAATCGAAACTTTTCGTGTGCATGATAATGACATTTATAAATTTGAACAATTAAAAAGATATATAATCATTTTAGTCGGTCAATTACGTAATGAAATATTTGGAAATTAGTAGGAAAAAATTTTTTTTTTTTTGAGGGTTTTTCCGTCAAACTTTATACATTTCATGCTTTCAAATAACAAAGAAAAGTGAAGGAATGCAGGAACAATATTGTAAATATTCAAATTAGCGTAAATAGCGTAAGAATTATTTTCTACAAAATAATTAAAATATTTGTTCAATATCTATAGCAAAATCACACTAAATCTCATCTTATGATCATTTAATTTGTTGTGTTATATTCCCTTCATTGTAAGTATTATTTACATTTATTAATATTCAAAAATTTTACAACTTACTTATTTTTGAGCAAATATGGTAATTTAAAAATATACTATAATATACTGTATAAGGGCTAATAAATCAAAATAAACTTCCAACTAATACAAAATAGGTTAGAGAGAAAATGGATAAATACGCCGTTATTGAGAAAAGAATTTTTTGTTTTTTTAATGCATGCAAATAATAACAAAGGAAGGTAAAGAAGTTAAAACTTGGACTATTATAAACTTTTCTTTGTAATTATTACGCTATTTTAAATAATTACAATATTGTCCATCTCTTTATTACGTCATAGACATATTTTAAATTAGTAACTTGTTAAAATTATTCTCCTTATATTTTAATTTGGGCGTAAATTTGCATATGACTTTGGATTAAATGGATTAAAATTGTCAATCAATCAATCATTAGTCAGGAATATTTTAACTTTTGCCGATCTTTTGAATATAAATCAGGTATAATGACTTGAATTATTATGTGCGGTTTATTATTACGAAAATTCATGGTTTAAAAGTTAGTAGATATAAAAAGAAAAAATAACTTTATGGTTTTTATCCGTATTATTTTTTTTTTGACAATACAAATTTTTCTTTAAATACCGAATTTATTCGTTAATCATTATTTTTTTAATGATCATATCATGTGATATATATATGTTGATATAATCTTATTCATAAAAAAATCATTGTAAACAAATCACCATTAACTGATTCTACTTTTTTGGTCATCCTCGCCGTTTTTTTTTTCGTGCATTATTTCCTTATACACATTTTCATAACAAGAAACCAAAGAAACACGATAATTATTTAAAGGAAAGGACTTTACAAGCGGATAAAACCACCCTTTTATTCCTTCCTATAATTTGTATTGTATTTTGTAAAAAAATGTCTTTTTCTAATCGATCATATCAATTCCGACTCTACAAGGAAAGAAGGTTAAGAAGAAAAATTATAAATCATTATCGAAGATTCGCATCGAATAATAACATGCTTAGAAGGATTTCAAACCTTCCCCAACAAAATTCGACTAATTCATTCGTAAATCAACTATTTAATGGGTCGACATTCTAATATAATTTCGACCTAAAAAATTTTATTATACCTTTTTTTAACGTATCTTAAAATTATATTTTTTATTACGATTAATTTATTGAATATATAGTTTAGTTAGGTATGATTATTATGAGCCTAATATCTTTCATATGAATTAAGTAAAAATTAAGACAGAATTAAATCAAGTTTTTACATGGCGGGTTAACAATATTTATTTTTTAATATATTTTACCTTTTTACTTAAATAAATAAAATCATCAACGCTAGAAACGTGAAACCTACTGTTTTTACAAAAAATGAAATGTGAGATATTCCATTTTTTTGTTCTGCAGATTATACTTATACGTCACATTTAATTCGTACCGCATGTCAAGTAAGAGCCGCAAATCTGTTAATAATGTGGTATAAAACTAAAAAAAATTAAACTAATAAATTACCAAGATCAAGATACTGTATATAAATAACTGTCATATTAACTTCTCATAACCGTTAAGAAAATTAGAGTTCCACTTAAATAAGTATATTTATCGCTTTTTAGATATAATTAATATAAATATATTTATTACCTTATCCAATAATGATAATTATCATTATCATCATCACTTTTAGTAGAATGGCAGCAGTAGAAACCACTTACTACGAAAAATTAGTAAACAATTATTAAAATTTTAAAATATTACTTTATTTAAATCAATAACTTACTGCATAAGACGAGAGCGGTTAGATATCTGTTTTTTTTATATCGATAACTTCAATAAACTAGGTAACAGGAACTGTTGGAGTGTTCGAAGCGTTACAGTATATTCTCCACATGTTGATGTGGTCATTATAATTTTCTAAAACACCTCTCGTTCTTTTACTACGCTTTCGTTGTATAAATAAACTAAATTTAATACACTCAGATTATTTCTAAATATGTAAATGAAGATAACTTAGTATGGGCATGATCAGACGATAGGAAACTAAGTTTCCTACCCTCGGATTATTCCAAATATGTAAATGAAGATAACCTAATACGGGCATGATCAGACGATTCACAGTCACGCTGATATGGTGTTTCTGGTGATTACCCTTATGACTAGATAGCTGCAGCCGGAAAATAGGATACACCGGTGTAATGCCGTAGTATATCTAGTAAATTTATTAATTGTGAGGCGCAGTATTACATTTAGTCTTAGTGTATAAAATTTTAACTTATTTTTATTTTTATTTTAATTGGACCGAGAAGTCGTTAAACTAATAATCACATGGATTGAGGTAATTGGTCCGTGATGACCTTAAACTATTAGTCACGAGATTTAAGGATAAATGAAGATCCGAAAGATACTAAATTGAATGAAATCAAGTGACCTGAGGTGTCAAGTGATTAATTTGTTGATCACTACGTTAATATTATAAATCACAATTCAGGAGTTCATGATGATCAGATGGATACAAAATTAAGATAATGGAAATACTTTAAAACAATGGAAATACTTTAATAATTTAAATCCATGAATCGAAATTATGAATTTAGTTACACAAAAACAAACATAAAAAGGCGAGAAGATCACCTTTTGGAAAGGAGAGAAAATGAGACGAATTTTGTTATGAATTATTTATTTTGTTATTTAATGTTATTAAACCAAGCATATTATTGTATTTATTTATATTATTAATAAAGAGTCATTTTGTTAATACCTGAGGTGGCAAACATAATTCTCTATGGGCTCAGGTGTTACAAGTGGTGCATGCTCCGAGAAAGGAAAAGTGATCATCCTCACATGATCACTACAGGTTATAAGTACAGGATCTCTGAGAAAAGAAAATGATCACCCCCACGTGATCATTAGAAGTTACAAATAAAGGATCGACGAAGTTAAGGAATTATAAAATTAAAAGTTCTAAGTCTTGGTTGAAAAAAAATTTAAGGCGTATTAACGTTAAATTTTAATAAAATAAAGTTAAATATTTTAAAGGATACGTGAAAATAATGGTTACCAAGGTAAAAGGTATTAATTTGGGTGAGTATGACCATAAATGTATAAAGAGATAATGTTAAAAATTAAATTTTTGATCTAACTTGACCACCGGCTGATAAGTCAATGAAAAATTATTATTATAATAATTTTCATACATATGAACCAAATATGTATGGTAGTAATTGATTATCAAGGGAAATGCGAGGCTAATCAAGTTAGAAGGGGTTTTAATAGAATATTGTAAATAAGTTCCATGAATTAAGGATTAAAAATAATTTTTATAAATAATTGAGGTTAAGTTAAGGATAAAAAGTGTACCCAAAAACCGACACTATAAATACGATGGTAGGGTAATTCTGTGTGAACTCAATTGAGGTTTTCTGTGTGATCAATTGAGAATAATTCTGTGTGAACTCAATTGAGGTTTTCTGTGTGATCAATTGAGAATAGTTCTGTGTGAGCTTTTCTGTGTGAACTCAATTGAGGTATTCTGTGTGATCAATTGAGAATAGTTCTGTGTGAACTTTCAAAAACAATTCTGTGTGAGGGTACCCAAGAAAAATCATGATTAAAATTTTTTTTTTAAAAATAATATTTGCTGGACAAATATGAGAAAATTACAGGAAAGAGATAAATCAAATATGGATTCACACTTCAACCTTAGGTTGGAAAATTTTATGGAATATAAATTTATTTGTACAAACCTGTAAACTACCATACTCAGTAATGAACAAATGAGGTAAAGGCAAGCCCAGTATAGGTCAAATAAAATATAAAAGAAGGATAAAAAGTAAAAGACGCGAAAATTTTTAGAGAATTTTATTAAAAATGGAATGGTACCATGTTTGGAACGCTGAATATATAAACCATAAACAAGAACATGACCTAGGAGTGATAGAACCAGAGGAATGTTTAGCATGTGAAATATGTAACCCAATAGAAAGAGAAGTATCAGCGGCATTCAAGAAATTTTGGGATGCTTTGTTTAAATTCGAGGATACAATACTAATGTACAATAATGTAACACATAAAGAATTATTGAATTTATTAAGTATGGACAATAGAGAAAGGGAGGATACAATACATAAGGGAAAATGTAGGAATATAGTAGATAGAATAATTGAATCAATAAGGTACAGACAACAACCAAAAATGAAGGAAAAAGGATTGAGAATAATAATTGTAGTAATTGTAAGGGATTGTATTGAAGGAAACTTGGAAAATGAAGTATTTGATCGATTAATTGGATGTCCAGAAATAATGGAACATGGATATATTTTGGAAGATTGGGATGTTGAAAACAGATTTCAAAAATTTTGGGAATGGTACGGTTCAATATTAGAATTTAGGGTGGAAGCAATCCATGCGACACCAGAAACGATAGTGATATTCAGGAAATTATTATACATGGAAGAAAACATAGCTAAAAATATGGGAAAAGTAATAGATTTAACAGGTACAATTGTTTACAGGAACCCATTAAGAGAGGGAGAATCAAAACAACAAGAATGGGAAAGATTGATACGGAAAGTGTTACAAAGATTTATTGACACCAAACAATTTACAAGGGAACCTGAAGACCCAGAAAGTGCTAGTCCTGAAAGTTATGAATTAGAGGACAGTGATGGTAGTATACATTATGAAATAAAAATAGAGGATGATGTCGAATGGACAGTAGAATCATTAAAAAGAAAAATTGAAGAAATGGGTGGAAGGTTCACTGACAAAGATATACAAAGAATGTGGGACCTAAGGATAAGGATAGAATTGATATTAACAGAGGACTTTTTAGGTACATTTTCCGAATTAATGGGATTAAGTGATGAAAAATTGAAGGATGAAATAAATGAATGGTTAACAAAAGAAACATTAAGATGTGGAAATTGTAGAAATAGAAAGTTACCTGATATGATAGCAGACATTGGACAATGTAAAAATTGTGAACAAAAAGAGTTATTAGAATTAAAGGATGACTTAGAAAAACTAGGATACGAATTAAATGTGTCAGAAATAGAGAGAATAAGAGAATTCAGGATAAGCAATAGTATAATATTAACAACGGAATTTATGGAAAAATATTTCCAGGAAATTAATACGAATGACAAAGAATTAAGGATAAAATTATATGAATGGATAAATGAAAATACCACATTTTGTAATGAATGTGGAATAAGATGGATAAACAATAAATTTGACGAAGGAAAAACCAAGTGTAGGGATTGTGAAAATGACGAAAATGAAATTGATATCAGGGTTAAAAGATTAAAACAAATATGTGATGATAATAAAATAGGAATAACTAATGGAGAGTTATTGAGGTTAATCAGTATGGGATATACTGATGGAGAAATATTGGATCAAGAATTTATTGAAATATTCCAAGGAAATAAAAATGAAATGGAGAAAAATTTAAGGCGAATATTAGATAAATTTCTAAAACAGCAAGCTGGAATTGAGGATAGTGAAAGTAGTGGAAATGAATCTGATAATGAAAAATCTGATGGATCTGAAAAAGAATCAGATGGATCTGGAAAAGACGGAGAAATTTTAAATCCAAATGATACCGATAACAATGAAAATTTTGAAGAACCTTATGAAGAAAACATTATAAATAGACCTGGTTTTGACTCAAGTGAAAGTTCAGAATCAAACTCTGAGGATAAAAGTGAAATATCTGATTATAATATAGAAAATTTATTTGAAACACCTTTAACACCACCGATACCACCAATTCTACCAATAGTACCAATAATTATGGGAGCAACAAGAGCTGAAGTAAGGGAAGATTTTAGAGCGGCTTTACTAGCAGCAACAGGACATGATATAGGAGGTAATTGGGCTGGATTAGTCGCAGCCAACCCATTAGCAAATGCAATTGAGGATGCAGGAAATGTAGCTGGAGGAATAATTAGTATGCCACAATTTTATGGAAGGGAAGAAGAAGACATAAACGATTGGGTAAGACAATTTGAAACAGCATTTACTGCTATAGGAAAAGCAGCAGGAGTAAATGGAGTTAGACAAGCAGCAATGGCAGCTACCTGTTTGAAAGGTGCAGCAGCACAATGGTATAATGAAAAGAAGGAAGCAAATAATGGACATTTAGTAAATTGGGCAGACAATGATAATGATAATGATTTAAAACATAGGATTAAACAAAGATTTACCAGGGAAGATGTTAGAAAAAGGAAAATGTTAGAATTAAGGAAAATAACACAAGGAGTAAATGAAAATGTTGAGGCATATACGATAAGGTTTAGACAAATATTAAGGATAGCTACCAGAGGCCATGCATTAGATGATGAATTACAAGTGGATAATTATATCGAAGGATTAACACCAACATTGGGATATCAAGTCAGAAGACAAAACCCAGCAAATTTAAATGATGCAGTGAATACAGCAAGAAGAGAAGAGGAAGCTACTAATGAATTAATAAGAAAGACACGTGGTATATCAGTTAGTACCCAAAGAAAAGGAATCGATATACAAGATGACAAACCAAAGAATATATTTGAAAAACCATTGGAGAAAAATTATGAGGATGACCTTGCCGACATGTTTAAAAAATTAGAGGTAAAACTAGTAAATCAACTTGGAGGGCAAAAGAGACCACCAAACAATAATAATAGACAAGGACCACCACCTCGAGCATGTTATAATTGTAAACAACCAGGACATTATGCAAATGAATGTAGGGTAAATAATGGTCAAAGAAACTATGGAAGACCAAATAATCAAAATTATAATAGAAGATCAAATAACTATAATGGAAGACCAAATAACTATAACAGACCACCAAACCACCAAAACAATAATCGAGGATTCAATGTAGTGGAATATGATAATTATAATGACCAATATGACCAATATGATTATGATAGTCAGGATTATCAGGATAATTATGATCAAGGATATAGTTATGACGACCCGTATTATCAAGATAACGATGTAACATTTAACCATGTTGATCAAGATTTTTATATTGGTGAAAGACAAACAAGAAGTAACATAAAAAATAGGTCAAGTAATCGAGATGTAGATATGGAAATTGACCAAGAACAAACACGAAGAAGAAATAATAAATATGCAAGCCAAGAGGAAAGGGCAGCAGCATTACCAAAAAGGGGATTCACTGATGAAAGTCTGAGGAAAGCACAAGAAGCAAGGAGAAATAATAATACATGTGGAAATTGTGGACAAAGAGGTCACTATGCAAAACAATGTAAAAATGAACGTGTTGAAGGTATTCATAGGACAAGCGCATTTCAAAGAAATATACCAAAATATAACGTATTAGAGGATATGAAAAGTACCAGAGCAAATGCAACTTTTTCACAAATTATAGATATGAGCCCAGAACAAAGAAAAATATATTATGATGGTATGAGAAGGTATCCACAAACAGATTGACTACAAGAATCAATGAACAACATTGAAGCAGAACATTTAACTGCATTAAGAGGTAAATTAATAATAAACCAAGAATTAAAGGACGTAATGTTTGATACAGGAGCAGCAGTAAATGTAATAACTAGTCAGATAATGGATGAAATGGACCTAAAAATTGAGGAACCAAGTACAGTAAGATGTGTGATGATAAATGAGGATAAATTAGCATCTAGGGGTACCACGACAATATACATACAATTTGGGGATAAGGAAATACCCATTAAGGTTGAAGTAATTGATTCAGGAAAAAACGAAATTGTGTTAGGAAATGGAGTATTAGATATGTTCAGAGCAAATATAGATTACACAGATAAAACAATAATAATTAGAATGAATGATGAAACTATGGATATACCAGTAAAATACACACAAAGGACCATTAAAGGGTTTGAAGAAACATTTGATGAAGAGGAAATATTAGAAGAATTATACCAGGATAAATTGTATAACATATATGAAGATGACCATGAAGGTCAGGAAGATGAAAATTTTAAAGTATAAGTCTTGGTCAGAATGATACTGAAGAGACGATAAAGAAGCACAAAAGTGACCATGAAAAATTTACTGAAAAATTTAAAGTAGGGGACATAACCAATGAACAAAAAGGTAAATTAAAAGTATTAGTAGAAAAATATAAGGATATATTTGAGTACGATGGTGAAAAATATAATAGGACAAACCTAGTAAAACATGAAATCAGATTAAAAGGGGGTACTGAACCAATAGCCCAAAAGAGGTACAAAGAAAATGATGAAAAAGGTAAATTCATCAGAAAAGAGGTTGACGAGATGTTAAAATTGGGAAAAATTAGAGAATCTAGAAGTCCATGGTCTTCACCAGTGACTTTAGCAGGGAAAAAGTCGGGAAATTATAGATTTTGCATCGACTATAGAAAATTAAATAAAGTTACAATAACAGATGCATATCCATTACCGAGGATTGATGAACAATTAGAAAGGATAAGTTCAGGAAAATGGTTTACCAGTCTAGATTTAGCATCAGGGTTTAATCAGATAGAAATGGCTGAGGAAGATATTGAGAAAACAGCATTCATATGCTCAGCAGGATTATATGAATATAATGTCATGCCATTTGGGTTAACAAATGCGCCTGCAAGTTTTCAAAGGTTAATGGATAAAGTATTAAAGGAGTACCTAAATGAATTTGTGATAGTATACATTGATGATATAATGATATATTCGGAAAATTTTGAAGACCACCTAAAACACATAAAGTTAGTGTTAGAAAAATTAAAGGAAGCCAGTTTAATACTAAAGTTAAAGAAATGTATATTTGGAAAAACAGAAATAGAATTTTTAGGACATGTAGTTGGTAAAAATGGATTAAAACCAAGTCCAGGAAAGGTTGAAAAGATTCAAAAATTAACAGCACCTATAAATATAAAAGGTGTAAGGTCAATATTGGGGTTATGTACGTATTATAGAAAATTTATTAAAGATTTTTCAAAAATAGTAAAACCAATAACATCTTTATTGAGAAAAGACGAAAAGTTTGAATGGGGCATCAAACAACATGAAGCATTAGAAATATTAAAAAGGAAATTAACCGAAGAACCAGTGTTAAGACAACCAGATTGGTTAAGGAAATTTATATTAATTACAGATGCTTCAGGAATAGGATTAGGGGCAGTGTTAGCTCAAAAAGATGATAAAGGTCAAGAATACGTAATAGAATATGCCAGTAAAAGTTTAAACAGGACAGAACAGAGATGGCCAATAACCGAACAAGAATGTTATGCAATTGTATGGGGAATACAACATTTCCATAAATACTTGATCAATAGAAAATTTGAGGTAGTAACAGACCATGCAGCTTTGAAGGGATTAATGACTGCAAAAGTACCAAAAGGAAAGAGATCAAGATGGGTCATGGAATTGGAACAGTATGATTTTGAAATAACCCATAGACCAGGAAAAGAAAATAAAAATGCAGATGCCTTATCAAGAATAATATAAATAGACGGGTAAAAGAGTTACTTTTCAAAAATAAAAATGGAACAAGTGGTAAGAAATACAAATCATAAAATAAAGGATATAATCGAAAATTTAGAAGGTATAACAAAGGAATTAAACAGGATAAATTATAACTATAAATTCAAAGCCAAAAATTTTGAAGATAGTGAAGAAAGACCATTAATATTGGAAACTCAAGAGGAAATATTACAAATAGAGGTGATATTAAGTAAAGTAAACAAGCTAAAATTATCAGAATTATGTAAAAATGGGACCTAAAATAATAATCATATGTGGAGTTGATGGTACTGGAAAAACATTCATTGTAAATAAACTTATAAAAGAATTTGAAAAAGTAGGACAAAGTGTGAGGTTTAACACCTTTAAAAGGAGAAGAGAGGACAATGATAAGTATAAAATACCAAAGAAAGGTATAGAATGGGAATTCAGGAAGGAAGTTGTCGAACAAATCAACAGGAGAATGGAAGAACATGATAATGAGGATTGGTTAATATTAGATAAAAGTCCCTATAGTGAGTACTTTTATCAACAAACACCATCATTCGACAGAGGATACATAACAAGATATGAGAACCACCTATTAGAAAAGGAAGTATTTAGGAACAAAAGGATAATTGATGAATCAATAGTGATATTTTTAGAAAATGAAAAATGTTGGGAAAATTACAAAGGTAGAGAATATTCGAAAAAGGATCAAGGACATAAAACATCATACCCATTATTAGATGAAGAAAGATATATGGAGATGGTGAAATCATTTAAAGAATGTCAAGATATTTACGAAGGAGAAAAATATGCTAATATTAAAATATCAAATAATGACACAGATTGGGAAAGAGTATATAATAAAATAATAGAATTAGACGGAGATAAACCACCAATAGAGGTTAAAAATGTTGAGATTAAGGATAACATCAGAGTAACTGATGGTAAAAAGCATATTGAGAAAAATGGTAAAAACATCAGAATAATAGAAGACTTTGAAAAGATGGGAGCACTATATTTAGCTCACAGTCATGAATTATCGGCACATATGGGAATCGAAAGTACTTATGATAATTTAAAAGATAAATATTATTGGGAAAATATGCTGAATGATGTTGAAAGATATGTAAGGACATGTGATGAATGTCAAAGAAGAGGAAAACCACAAGGGAAAAATGAATTACACCCAATTAAAGTAGTAGAACCATGGTATCAAATCGGGATTGACTTTGTTGGACCATTGAACACAACAACAAATGGTAATAAATACATCATAGTAGCAATGGATTATTTCACAAAATGGCCAGAAGCCAAAGCAGTAAAAGAAGCAACTGCCAAAGAAGTATCAAAATTTATTTATGAAGACATCATTTGTAGACATGGATGTCCAATGAAAATATTGAGTGATAGAGGAAGTCATTTCAATAATGAAATGATTAAGGAATTAATGGAAAAATTCAAAATTAAATGGAATTTTTCTACAAGTTATCATCCAGAGACAAACGGACTTGTTGAAAGATTCAACCGAACATTAGGTCAAGCATTAGCAAAATTATCAACCAAAGATGATTGGGATCAAAGGATAGCACCCATATTATTTGCTTACCGAAATAAAAAGCATAGTTCAACAAGAATTCGACCATTTTATTTAACATACGGAAGAAATGTACGGACAATAATGGATGAAAATGTCAAAGAAATTAACCTAAACGATAGAATAGTTGGATTATTAGAAGAACTACCAAAAATCCGACAAGAAGCCAAAGAACAAATACTGAAATCTCAAACAAAACAAAAAGAGTATCATGACAGAAAAATAATCAAAGAACACACCTTTGGAATTGGAGATAAAATACTACTCTATGATAAAGCCAAAGCACAACAACTATCGGGAAAATTAGAATCAAAATGGTTGGGACCATTTTACATTCATGAAATACTACCGAATGGAGCTTATAGAATTAAAAATATTAAAGGTGTCATCAAGAAGATACCTGTAAATGGAGAATTATTAAAGACTTACTATACACCGATGAGTAAATGATAACTATCATCAATGGACTTAGAAAAATAAAGATAATTTATAATCATGTGAAATAAAATCACATGACATAAAAATAATTTTCGAAAATAGGAAAAACTAATGAAAATTTCCTAAGAAAGACCGAAGTGAAATCCGGTACAGGAAAACCGTAGACTTAACAAACACATGATAAACCGCAGATGTAGACGCAGCAAAAAGGAATATTTAAAACGCAGCTGAGTCAAGTGACAATGCATGTTTGATTTAGTGGTATAATTCGCACCTACCACTTCGAGACACGAGTTCGATTCTTAGAATAAATTTAATGTGGGCATTAAATTTTTATGCGGGGGATAGTTGTAATGCCGTAGTATATCTAGTAAATTTATTAATTGTGAGGCGCAGTATTACATTTAGTCTTAGTGTATAAAATTTTAACTTATTTTTATTTTTATTTTAATTGGACCGAGAAGTCGTTAAACTAATAATCACATGGATTGAGGTAATTGGTCCGTGATGACCTTAAACTATTAGTCACGAGATTTAAGGATAAATGAAGATCCGAAAGATACTAAATTGAATGAAATCAAGTGACCTGAGGTGTCAAGTGATTAATTTGTTGATCACTACGTTAATATTATAAATCACAATTCAGGAGTTCATGATGATCAGATGGATACAAAATTAAGATAATGGAAATACTTTAAAACAATGGAAATACTTTAATAATTTAAATCCATGAATCGAAATTATGAATTTAGTTACACAAAAACAAACATAAAAAGGCGAGAAGATCACCTTTTGGAAAGGAGAGAAAATGAGACGAATTTTGTTATGAATTATTTATTTTGTTATTTAATGTTATTAAACCAAGCATATTATTGTATTTATTTATATTATTAATAAAGAGTCATTTTGTTAATACCTGAGGTGGCAAACATAATTCTCTATGGGCTCAGGTGTTACACCGGGAATATACTGGGAACGAAACTCGTTATGATATTTAAAACTATTTAAAACACAGGAACTTTTTTTCTCCAATTTTCCAAATTCGGAACACTAGATTTCTATGGATTATCTTATTGAGTTTAAAATATACTTTTCTGAACCGCTAACTCCTCTAACTTCGAGTGCTGTGATTTATACGGGTAACTACCTATTTAGGGCTAATTACTCTCATCGTAAATTACCCGCCGCGAGTTTGATTTAATTTGATCCGAATTTTCCAAATTCGGAACGCTAGATTATCTTATTGAGTTTAAAATATACTTTTCTAAGCCGGTAAACCGGTATATACATAGCACTGATTACTTTGTATTTTGCAGTTCTTTAACTCCTCTAACTTCGAGTTGCTGTGATTTATGCGGACAACTACCTATTTTGGGCTATTCCCCATTCCAATCAATTTTGATTAACTCTCATCGTAAATTGTGAACGATATTATGCTTTAATCTCCGCTCATTCACTTCAATTTATAAAAAGATGTAGAGTAAGTTTACTAAGTTAGAATTTGAATTTTTACGTTGTAATTTAACTTTGTAACTTTTACATATTATTTCTAATATATTTTATTCATCATGTCTGATACTAATACTGACTGTGACTTACAGTATATTCTCAGGAAACTTGCGAAAATATCCCATATGGTTGGCTGAAAAAGAGAAAGCCCATCGTGTTTTCTACAAAATCTTAGAAGATATCATAAACGGTGAATCTCTAGAAAAAGTAGTTCATAGTTTTGCTCAAAATCTCATTAAGAACAGTAAGGTAAGCATATTTAGGATGGGTGTCCCTAACATACAGTTGGGGGTGTACACCCATTTAAAACAATTAATTTGTTTTGGTGGGGCTTTTAGCCAGGTGCTCTGTACCTGCTGGCTGCGTCCTGGTGGGAAGAATACAAGTACTGAAATGGATGCGTTTATTACCTGCGCCATAGTAAACATGTGGAATATATCATTATAATTTATTAGTAAAAAATCTGTTGATTCCGTAGGAGATTCGGCTATGTATATTTTTTTGCGTTATTAAAGAATTATAATTGATATGTTCCTGCATTCGCCATCAAATCTTATTTTTTGTTTGATGTGTTTACTGGGAAATATTTATCACCTAGTTTTGCTTTCTATAGGATGATTTTAAAAAAGCAAATAGCTTGTGGCAAAAAGTTAGCATGAAAGTGAAGATGCCACCATCACTGCCAGCACCACAACTATCATCATCATCATCACCACCACCACCAAGGGAATTTAGGATTAAAGTTAGAGTTAGGTAAGAAAATTAAGGTTAGTATTTTATTTTTATTTTTATTTTTATGTATAGAAAAACCAGATCGTAGTAAAAATTACAAGGATAACATATTAAATGAATCGAAAGTAATTCTATCACTAACAACCAAGCCGCCCAATGTGCGACGATTTCTAGCCTTGTCGAAATAGAGAGGAACGGGTCGGATCCGAGATCGTTCCCAGAACCAATCAGCCAGGCAGAAAAAATAATAATAGGAACCAAACATAAAAAATAAAACTAATTAACAGCTACCATGAAACCTAAAAAAGTATTACGTAAAGAAGAAAATAAATCTATATTATTAAACCAAAAATTAACACGATGTTACTCCAATAGCCTGAGTGCAAAAAATTACAAGAAGTCCATCTAATGTGAGCATCATTATCGCAAAACCCTCCTTCTCTAAAATATGGAGTAGTGGTGAGGCGACGATATGTGTATGAACAAAATTAAGGTTAGTATTATGTTAGGGTAAGTGGATTATGATTTCGTGAATATGTCACGTGATTAAGAATATTAATTTTGGCCAGAATTATGATTTTAATTATCACCAGGACCAGCATAAATTTTCATCACAGTTCGGTATAAATTTTCTTTATTATAAACGATAAATTATATAAAAGTTTGAGATATGTTATATCAAGTTTTTTATATGAAATTCGGTATATCGAGATTTTTTTAAATAATATAAACTTGTTTTTAAAAAAAAGTTCGCAAAGTCGAGACTCGAGAGTTCGTTATATTGTGGATCTATCGAGATCAGACTAGTTTCCGAAATGTATCAATTGTATCATAGTTCCTCATTCCTTTGTTATCAAAACAATTTCTAAACATAGAAAGGTGTAACTGACAAAATGAAGATATTATTACAGCTCATAAATAATTAAATCATTGATGCATTGTTGTTATTCATTTTGTGTTCATTTACTCCTTGGATTGATTGATTTTCAAAATCTTTCTTTTTTTTCAATCAAGTGCCTGGATCCAATAAAATTATTTATATTTTTTAAAAATTAGAGGTTGAAAGATTTCCCTCTGCTAATGTTCGATATCAATAACGTGATAATTAGTTAATAAGCGCATTATCATTCTTTTTCACGATTTTCACTATATCGATATGTATTCAACGTTTACTAGGAGATTTCTTTTCAAGTTATTTGTTAGTTAAATCATCAAAATGTTTTTTTCAGAAAAAATAAGGTATTCTTCTCGATTTGACGTGGAGAGAATTTTTAGTGTTAAACTTTCATCACAGTAAACAAAATCATGAGGACGCATTTATTTCACCAAAAATCGTCACACTTACGAACAATCATTTCGCCGACAAGTTACTTCACCGACAAGTGCTAAATTTTACAAATAATCCCTTGTCGCGCAAAGTGTCACTCATGATTTCCTTCATGAGTGATTAGCTGAGTTTAATAATGACACGTTCAGGAAATCTCTAATTTTAGTTTAAAATAGTTAAATAGTTAATCACATGTTGTATTTAATGAGTAGGAAAGGGAACACTAGGGTTTTTTTTTCCCCTTCGGTAAAAAAATCTATATAAATAAATAATACAAATAACATTTTATAATCAAAAGATTTATTGGTTTTTTTTTTGTATTTTTATTACTCATATTATTTCATAATATAATAACCACTTTATACAAATATTTGTTTATAAACACTAATAAATGCTTTAAAATGTATTTATTTTATAACGTAGTAATTCCATAAATGAACACTAAATAAAATATACTTATATATAATATTAAATGGATAAAGACTCTTATTTTCTCTTTTATTAGTTATAAAGAATGTTAAATTCTAAAAGAAAAAAAAAATATCTTGTGAATATAATATTAATAATTATTAAATTCGGTGAATAACCCTGCCGTGAAATGATCATTGGTGAAGGTAAAAATAACTGATTAATTGTTGGTGAACCCTCATCATATGCTCATGATATTCTATTTCCACATGGTATGTTAGGAAATAAATCGACGGATTTGCAAATAACTAATGTTCAGCTCAATCAGCTGACATGTGAATACGCAAATCCTTCGATATGAATGGTTTCTATTAAAATGAAATTTTAAAATGAAATTCTAATTTCCTTATTAATCATGATGACATAATAAAATTTCAGTCGTAATATCACACATTTCTTGTTTCAATTAATATATCATGTCTTGCCGGTAAATAATCTTTAATTTATGAAAAATTGAAAACATTTAATACAAGTTAATTTACAATGTTTCAAATATTAAATTAATTCACGTGTGAAAATTGGGTTAATCATAATAAGTCATAATAAAAAAAAAGAAAATTTTAACCTTTGCCGAATATAAATTAGTATAACTATTATGTACAGTTAATTATTGCGAAAATCCATATTAGATATTTAAAAGTCAGTAAAGGGAAAATAATCACGTCATGCACACGTTCAAACTTACAAAAATAATAAGTTTACAATGAGCAGAATACAGAATAGATAAACTATCAGAAACAATTATATGAAGCAAACTACCACCGACCGGTCAAACCGACGAATTTTTTCATTATTTGTTGATCATATCATGTGATATCAAATTGATTTAAGCTTGTTCAATATAATAATATCATAAAATATATTTAAATTTTAAAAATGTTTTATCGTTTAAAAAAGAGGATTACAAAGTACATAATAATCCATCTACTAATCGTATCGTGCCTATGTTGTCTGTGTATATATAATAATCTTAATTGTATTAATTGTATTTTTACAGGTATCAGGAAATTACGCCAATAGCCATTTCGCCGAAAATTATTTATTCATTGTTTTTGTACATATAGAAACCTATTCTAGAAGAATCTTTGAATTAGCTAGATGATTTTATTAACCATTAATCTTTTTTTCACTTACTTTTTCGTGAATAAGTGTTTTCAGGAAAATAAAGTTATTTATTTATTGCTTTATAATAATATTAGTTTCTTTGAATGTTAATATAAAAATGTTAATCGCTACCATTTTCAGTGAAATGTAATTCGGTGAAATGGAATTCGGTGAAATGGATTTGGCGTAATGTGTCGTAACCATTTTTACGTAATAATAAAAATCATCAAATTTATTTTAATTTATACAAATTTATTTGGTATTATGCACTTGGATTTATTTTTTAAGCATATAAAAAATCGCTATATAAAAATTTCCTGAAACTTGATACTTATATAAAACTATAATTAATATAATTCGCGATACCTTCAAGTCAATTTCACTCTTATCTAATTTCTTCATTTTCCTCCTCAATAATACTTTTGCTTTCTTTGAACTTTTCTTTACTTTAATTGGCTTATTTGATCTTTTGTACACTATAAATCTTAAATTAATATGTATTATACAATAAAATAAAAGTACGAAACAAAAAATTGATCTTTGCATTTTTTTCCTATAATCACTTTTATTAGAATATTAGTATAAAAGGTATCATATCCACCTGAAACAAAAGTTACCATTGACTACTAGACGGTAAAATAAGTCCTTTTAGGAGACATAATAAATACGGTTAATAAAGAATTTCTTTTTTTTTAAAAAGATTTTACAGGTTCATTTATCGTTGTACAGATCGCACGTATGCTGTATTGAAAAAAAAATTTCATTTTATGCATTCTCACGCGAGGAATGCGGGTCCAAAAATTGACCACTTTAGTATATTAATTAAAATATTAAATTATATTAATAATTTATTTGTGTCCATCATATTATCTATGTTAATCATCAATAATAATAGTCTTATCTCTTATGTCAATCTATCAAGTATAACGACTTGATTTATTATGTGCGGAGTCAGTCTTTATCCGTATTTTTTTTTTTGTAACAATCCGAATTTGTTTCATTAAATAACTAATTTATTCGTTAATCATATAATTGTTGATCATATGTATCATCGTAATTCGTAAACATTGATTCGACTTTTTTGGTTTCTTTTTCATATACGAAATTCTCGTGAGAATTAAACAAACATGATTAAACGGATATTATTAAACCATATTATTTATTTATCACAAAAAAAAAACTATATAAAATCACCCTTTTATTCCTTCCTTGTTAAATCAATAATTTGTTTTGTATTTTGTAAAAAATGTCTGTTTCTAATCGATCATATCAATCCCAACGCCACAAAGAAAGAAGAAGGGTAAGAAGAAAAATTATAATTCATCGAAGATCCGCATCGAATAATGACATGCTTAGAAGAATTTCAAACCTTCCCCAACAAAATTCGACTAATTCATTTGTGAATCAACTATTTAATGGGTCGACATTCTAATATAATTTCGACCTAAAAAATTTTACTATACCTTTTTTTAACGTATCTTAAATTACATCGAAAAGATATCCTCCTTTACATCTATATTTATTATTTATCGATAAATTTTTTTTATTACGATTACATACAATTATCAGATATCGCATGTTTGCTCTAAACTAAATTTTCATTTTTGATTTTTTATTAATTACGGTATTTAATTTGAATGTCCTAATTTCGGTCAAAATGCAAAAAAAATTCTTCGTTTTATAAAAAAGAAGATCACAATACAAATCGTTAAAATCGTTACGATAATATATATATATATATATTGAATATATCGAATATATATAGCTTAGTTAGAAGTTTTATGATTAAGCTATAAGTATATTTTTGATTATTATGATTTATGTGCTTAAAATCTTTCCTATGAAATTAAGACAGAATTAAATCAAGTTTTTACATGGCGGGTTAACAATATTGCGTTTCCTTTATTTATTTGTTTATTTATTTATTTATTTTTCAATATATTCTCTCCTACTTTATTTACCTTTTTACTCAAATAAATAAAATCATCAACGTTAGAAACGTGAAAAAATTTGATGCAATTGGCAAGCATATTATTTATTCAGAATATTCGCAGTAATTGTTTAACTTAGATGCGTGATCAATAATAATTCAATTACGGTATTTTATACACAAGTAAGGGTCGCATTCAGTTCATTTCACCGACAATCATTTTACCGTCAATTATCTCAGACAGACGTTTCTTAAATCTTATTTACATCTATATTTATTATTTATCGATAATAATTTTATTCACTCGAATTTAATTTTACCTTTACATTTTTTTTTGGAATTTTTATTCTTTTCAGGCACGACAAAACTTTATTGATGTAAAAATTGTTCGGATAACGTACAAATTACAAACTAGTTAAAGTACACCCATTCAATCTAAAGTTCACCCCTTTTCATTTTCGATGAGTTATACATATCTATTACGTAAATTAAAAATGTGATTTATTTTTAAAACCATGAAATGTTGATTAAAATGTAACTGGGTGTAAAAAAATGTCGCAAAAATATCTTGATGTTTCTTTGTTTTCGGTTAAAAAAAGGATTGCAAAGTACAAACCGTTAATCAGAGATGAAATAATCACACGCCATGATAAGCTGGGACAAAATTAATCCTTGCAGCGATCAAGCCAAAAATATAAATAGTAATACCAGCACCCCTAATCCTCCTATTACAGCGGTAGCACTTCCAACAATATTTTTACTAAACATTCGAGTTGTCCAGAATTGACATGGAACAAAAGTTGCACCAAGAATACTGGTAAAGAAACATACAGTAATTAATCCAATGGGACTACGTACAATAGCACTAAGTCCTACGGTACTATAAGCAATAGAGCCATGCATAACACGTTTTGGGCCGAAATGGTCACATAAATGACATAATGGTCCAAGAAAACGGAAAAATATTGCGGCGTCACATCTACAATGTCGCCATCGGTTTATACATGGGTTAATTTAGATCTTCCATAATATATGGTAAAAGAGGTACAATTGCAAACCAACTTGTGAAAGCTATGTGAAAGGGAAAGCCATGAAAATGAGATGCTCTCATATAAGGTCGTTTTCCTTAAGTTAGTGTTACAATCCGCGGATAATCCGTCATCTGTCATTTTCGGATATCCGTGATCCGTGATCCGTCTAACCTCAAATTTTGGAATTTTTTATAAAAAAAAATAAGATTTAAGGTTTCTTTGTAAACCTTCGTGTTAGGGGATGGCCAGAAATGACGTAATTTAAATTTAGGATTTTTGACCCCCCCTATGTCATCATTCATTTTAGGAAATGTAAAATTAAAATATAATTCTGGCTAGAATTATATTAACTACAAGTGTCTAAAAATGGAAGGTGTGTAACATCATTGTGGTCTTAACCCCCTTAGGAAATGACGTCATTTCTGGCCATCCCCTTATCTAGTATCAGCACAAAACAATTATTAGGCAATCGATTATTCATTAGCTTATCTATTTATAATTTTCAATAAACAGTTTTTTTTTTCGGTGAACAAAATCAAATTTCTGCCCTACAGATTCGATTTGAATATTTACAAAAACAATACTGTTCGTAAAAATTTTTTTAATTATCTACAATAGAATATTTCGAACAATTTTCCGATCAATTAATCGGATCTTTTCATATGATGATGCCATTTGTGTCTTTTATATACAGTCGACCCCCTATATAGTCACCCGTATAATCACATCATATAAAATTCCCCTTTATAAGCACACCATATTTTGGCCCAATGTACTAATAAATATATTAGAAAAACCTCCTCTATAATCACAACATATGACTTTTTTTATAATCACACCCTTTTTTTTCGGTCCCGAGGGGTGTGACTATAAAGGGGGCTGACTGTATTTATTTATCAGGAAAATAAGAATATTTGTTTCATAAATCAATTGATCTAATCTTGATCTAATCAATAATCTGTCAATGTATAAAGTTTCTATTAAAAAAAGTTATCCAATAGTTCGTAATCGAGATTACGATAAATAATAATTAAAAAATTTAATAATATATTTATTGATATAAAAGCTAACTTAATACATTTAAAAAATATGTATAATAACCATCTTAATAAATAAAACATATATTTTAGAATATAATTTACTTTATAACTTATAATAATATCATAGAAAAATAAAATATTGCTTTCAAGGATAAATTTTACCAAGTTTTTTAATACAAATACCGTAGGGTCTAATATCATCACTTTTTGGACTAATCCAATATTCGCCGATACTAGTGTTAATTTTATTTAAAGTTTGAGGGTTTACTCTATTTTGAAATACTAGACAATAAACTTCGTTATTATGAATAAATTTATTAGCAAATAAAGCCGCAACATTGATATCAGGAGTAGAATAAATTCCGTATCCAAATTTAAATCTTTTTCCCCTCGTAATATCAAAACCAGTTTCGGCAATTGATCTTGCATTAAATTTGTCTGTTCCATGATAAGAAACAGGCCATTCGTTTGGGTCTGATTCATAACGCCAAGATCCTTTTTTAGCTGCTTTACCTAACCAAGCATTATCTCCGTATTTATTTAATACTTTAACTGCAATTCGTTTCCAGCCGCACGGTCTGTGATATTCGTATGATCCCCTCATAAATTTTTTATCATCAACAATATTCGTAAAATCACAATCATACATCGGATCAAGGAAATCTGAATCGATAAAATTAATAACTTCATTATTTTGACCAATCAAATTAATCATTGCATTATTATTTAAAATATTATAATCTAATAATGTTAGATTATCTTTTAATAAAATTCCCGAATAAATCAATCGTTGTTGATTTGATGGAATTCTAGTTTTACTTTCAATATGAAATTTTATGACAGAAATTTTTGCGATAATTGGAACATTTTTAATTGGAATTATTTGTCCATTTAACGTACAAATTCTAATGACTATCATAGTCGGTTTTTGAGAAATTTGATTAGAATTTTGCTGGATTTGTTGAGAAATTTGTGACTGTTGTGAATGCTGCGATTGAATTTGCTGAGAAAATTGAGATTGTTGCGATTGAATTTGCTGAGAAAATTGGGATTGTTGCGATTGAATTTGTTGAGGAAATTGGGATTGTTGCGATTGAATTTGCTGAGGAAATTGAGATTGTACCGATTGAATTTGCTGAGAAAATTGAGATTGTTGCGATTGAATTTGCTGAGAAAATTGAGATTGTACCGATTGAATTTGTTGAGGAAATTGAGATTGTTGCGATTGAATTTGCTGAGGAAATTGAGATTGTACCGATTGAATTTGCTGAGAAAATTGAGATTGTTGCGATTGAATTTGCTGAGAAAATTGAGATTGTACCGATTGAATTTGTTGAGGAAATTGGGATTGTTGCGATTGAATTTGCTGAGGAAATTGAGATTGTACCGATTGAATTTGTTGAGGAAATTGAGATTGTTGCGATTGAATTTGTTGAGGAAATTGGGATTGTTGCGATTGTAGCGAGTGAAGAGTTTGCGATTGCTGAGATTGAATTTGTTGAGGAAATTGCACCTGAATTTGAGACAATTGCGATTGAATTTGTTGAGGAATGTGTGATTGAGCTAGTTGAAAAACTTGAAATTTCTGGGCAATATGCTGTTGAAATGGGAATATTTGTTGAGAAATTTGTTGAGGAAGTTGAGTAATTTGTTGCTGTAAAGAAGACATCATAAAATTATTCGGATTTACAATAAAACATTGCGTATTATTTGCAGAACAAAAGTGAGAAGATTCTTGAGTAGAAAAAGAGGTATCAGAAACAAATTGAGAATCGGAATAATCTTGATTGATATTTTCGTTTCCTTGCAAAGAATAATGAGGATTAGGATCGTCATTATTATTTTGTACTTCCCCACCAGCTAAATAAGAACTATGGAGAGATACTGGATTTATGTTTTGATAAATAGCGTTATTATTTCCATTTTGTATTTGATTCAAATATTGGGATTGTGATATAATGGGTAAACCGGTTAATGATTTAAGAGCCGCAGCGACAAGTGATGAATTTGAATTATCAAAATTGTTGTTGGGAAATGCCATCTTTGATATTTTATTTTTTATGAGAAAAACCATGGTGTATATATATTTAAACTCAATTAAATGGAAAATTAAATTTGCATTCAACGCTTTCCATTTTTGGAATACAAGAAAGTGATATTCATTATTACATAAATAGAATTTATAAACGTTAAAAAAAAACAATTTTTTTTATGAAAAATTTCTTAGTTTTCATGGTTTTATATTTTTTTATAATGCTGGTTATATTTAAATTAGCTAAGATATATCTCTAAAGATATATTATCACTAAATATATATCATTTTTTTCATATATATAATATGGGATATAAATTCAAATATGTGATATTCTAGATTTACACTAATCCTTTTTTGGAAATTAATACAAAGCCAGGAGTTGACTTTGTTAAAATTGCCAATTAAGGAGTCATTCATTCAAAGTGGATTGGATTTATCTGCAAAATACATAAAAAATATCGTTTATTTTTATATTAAAAAAAAATCACATAGAAAATAGATGTTTCTTGGTTAGATCTGATTTTAAACCCTTTCAATATTTTAACAGGTGATTTTGCTTTACCCCATCATCCCTTAAAAAAAAAATTTTTTTTTTTCTTTCTTACCGATACAGTATTAATACCTTTTATTATTAATAATTTTTCGATGAGAAGATCCAAATTATTGTAATATATTAAGAATTTACGATTATTAATTTCAACATAAATACAGTAATATTGTTTGTTAAATGTTAATAAATCTGTTTATCTGCTATTTATGCAGGAGTCCATTTAAAAAAAACCGTTTAAAAATTATTCATTATTAAAAAAATGTTGTGTTACAAATAATCTGATGATATTTTTTTAATTATTTGAACTTTAATAATGGCAGTATTTTCTTTCAAAACGATACATTGTAAAGATTCCTTTTAGATAGTGTTTCAAAGAGTCATATTTATCAAGAATATTTTCTTTGAATTCATTGATGGTAGATTATCTATTGTATTTCACAAAACTACGATTACAATAAAATAAAGTAACAATCAAAGTATTAAGCAATCGGAGCGAAAGTTGTGAAAGAACCGATTATCAACTCCGGTGACTCCGATTCACTGATATTTTCTGAAGCAATAATAATAAAAATTATGATCTTCGCAAAAATAAGTTTGTAGTATTCTCAGCAGGATAGCCAAATAACGAGTATCGTATTTGAAGCTGACAAGCTTAAACTTCAACAAATGCACTCATTATATAATTTCTCTCAAAATGAATGGATTCATCTTATAAGAGTTCAATATATTTACACTCCATAAATGCATACCTCCCTAAGTGTACACTTCCATTTTTTTTAATTTGGACCCAAGAGGAGTGCATTTAGGGATAGTACTACCCCCTAGATGGATTTGCAGATAAATTTGACTGCAATTTCTGAAAAAAAAGTAAATAATTATTGAGGAATTTCCAATATTGATCAATTTCATGTGAGGTGGAGGGGTACTATTTATTTATTTATTTATTTTATTTCAAAAAGCGTGCGTGGTTACCACGGCCATTAACTATAATAGTAATCTGTACATTAAAGAAAGTATCTATATGAAATGACACCCCAATACAGGACCACCCTTCGATTAGCACAACTAGAACTACGCTATAAGTCTAGGGAATGGAGGGGTATTCGCTATAGTTCGGGATTTTATATAAGTAAGTGTGAATCTGTCACGTGAATTCGATTTAATTATCACCAGCCAGCATAAAATTAAATTATTGGGAAATTTCAACTATGTGGTCACAGTTCGTTATATCAAGAATTTTTTATATGCATTATTATAAACGGCAAGTGGTATATGTTATATCGAGTTTTATATTTAGTACATTATCGAGATTTTTTAAACTGGTTTTTAAATAAAAGTTCGAGTAAGTTGAAGGTTTATTATATTGTGGGTTCGTTATATCGAGATCAGACTGTAACAGTTTTCCGATATGTATCATGGTTCCCATTCCTTTGGTTGTGATCAAAACAATTTCTAAACATGGAAAGGTGTAACTGGCAAAAAACTATAGTTCATAAATAATTAAATCATTGATACATTGTTGTTATTCATTTTACTCGGTATATCTATTATTTATTATATAAACTTGGATTAATTTTTTTTTTAATCAAGTGTCTGGATCCAATAAAATTATTTATATTTTTTACTTTTTCAAAAATTAAGAAGTTGAAAGATTGCCTCTGCTGATTTTCTCATCTTCGATTTTGTTATTATTAATAATGTGATAATTAGGTAATAAGCGCATTGTCATTCTTTTCACAACTTTTTCACGATATTCACGATATGTATTCAACATCTTACCAGAAAATTTCTTTTTTTGTGTTAAACTTTCAGTACAGGTAAACAAAATCATGGAGGTGCATTTTTTTTTCAAAATTCATTTATAATAAAAAGATTTATTGATTGTTTTTTTTTTCATTTTTCTTACTCAATATTATTATTTCATAATATAATAACCACTTTATACAAATATTTAATAATACTGTTTGTAAACACTACTAAGTAAGTGCTTTAAAATGTATTTTATCATCATAAGTGAACAATATTACTTAATGTATATAATATATAATAATGGATAAAGACTCTTATTATCTCTTATTATTAAAATTAGTTATAAAGAATATTAAATAATAAATACTACTAAAAGAAAAAAAATGACTACTAGCTATGATATTAATAATTATTAAATTCGGTGAAATGAAATGATTTTCGGTGAAATAGCCCCGACTGTGAATAAACTGAACCCTAGATATATATCATGATATTCTATTTCCACGTGATTTGATACTGCCGCCTACAACTAGTAAGTAATAAAAGACATTTTTATTTAGTTATTACTTTTATTGTTTTCTGCGTTGTAAAATGGAAGAAATGATCGACATCACAAATCACGTGAATGTGACATTTTTCTGCGGTGATACTGGGGAAGTTTAATTTACTTTACATTTTTACTGTACATACTAATTATATTAAATTTGAGCATAAAATGCAAATATGAATTTGGATTCATTTTATTCGTGTATTATTTCCATATACAAATTCTCAAGGTAGATAGGTAAACTGTACTGTACGAAAAGTTAAACTGTAAAATCGATCAGTACAGTACAATGCTTACACACATATATATATAAGCACTGTACGAAAAGTAAAAAAAATTCGTATCATACAGTACAGTTTAAAAATTAAATCACGTGATTGAAATATAATTTAACTTATGAGAAAACTTAACCTAGACCGAGGGGTTTAGGCTTCTTATCTTAAACCTTGTGGCACAGCTGATCATTATCAGCCTCATTTGTTTATTTTTTTTTTTCACAGGAAATAAACGCTACGCTCACTCTCTTTCTTACACTGCTCTTTCATTTGTTTTTTTCTTTTATATTATTTTTTTTTACACAAATTATTTTTCTTTTTTTTTATATTAAATATTTTTTTATTACCATTATTTTCATAATAGTGTATATTAGAACAATTAAAAAATCTTTTTTATCAAAATTTTAAATCTAATAAATAAAAAGTGTTTTTTCTTTAATAATTACGCTTTATTCTGGTTTCTTTGAGTTTTGGATTAAAATTATTATGTATTGTTTGAAACTTCTTTCAACTAAAGTTTGTGATTTTACTAACATGTACGTGCTTTTTGTAGATATTCATGGTATAATTTTAGCACTTTGATTAAATTAATTATAAAATTGTTTGAATACTCATATTTACAAATTTTCAATGGAAATTTGTGAAGTATTCTCATTTTAATAATGGTATTTTTTTTTTTAATACAAGGTTATTTTGTAAGGAGAGAATAAATAATAATATAATAGATAATTCTTTACCCAGTTGTCAAATATCTCTCAAATCTTTTATTTTAAGAAAGCGAAACTTAATAAAGTTTTTTTAATATATGAATGATTTACTTATTTATAAAAATAATATTTGATAAATATTTTTAATATTTGGTTTAGTTTATTTTTTTTTGTCATAAAATATTCCAAGAAAAGCGCTTATACTTCTTATCTCATTGTGAAATATTTCTATAATAAAAAAATTAATTTAAAAATCTTGAAAAATTTCTATAAAAGTGTATTAGCGTATAATGTATTATAAAAAAAATTTATGAAAATTTTCAAAGATAAAAATGTTACGCGCGTATTAATGTATATATTATAAGAAAAAATTTATGAAACTTCAGTTTTTCTAAGACGAGTTACGCGTGTATACAGTACATCGTGAAAAAATTTCTAAGATAAATGTTATGCAAAAATAAGTCTTGTCCAATGAATTTCGGTGGCTGATTGAACCAATCATATTTCAAAATAATTTTATGTATAGAAATTTTTTTTGTTATAAATATACTGTCAAACTAAAACTAAAAGCAATACAAAAGTTTATTTATATTTTATTGAATAGATTAACAGTTAATCCGAAATCAAAAATTTTATAGTTATTTATGTTTAACAGTAAATGACATGAAGATAACCTAATAACTGAATAACAATAAAAAAAGAATTACAATGGTAAAAATGTACTGATAAATAAACAATAATAGAAAATAAAACAAAATAATAATAATAATAATAATAAATAATTAAAGAAACATAAGGGAATAAAGTGAAATAAAGAGAAACAAAGGAATAAAAGGAAGAAAGAAATGAATCAAGGAATAAGATAAAAAGTAAAGAGGTAGAAAAGGAACAAATAAATAAATAAAGGGGATAAAAAAGAAACAGAAAAAAATGAGAAAAGAGACAGAGGAAATGAAAAAAAGACAAAGGAATAGAAAGAGGATGAAAAAAAAAAGATCAAGAGAACTGAACAAAGGGAATAAAAAAGTAAGGGATAAAAAGGAGAATGAAGAAAAGAATGGAAATAAAAAAGGGAAATGATGATTGATGAACAATAACAAAACCATAAAGCTTGAAAGAATGAAATGACAAAGCCCATAAAGAAAAGAATTAAATAGGGTTAGTAAGAAACAAAATATAAGAAACAATAACAAAAGAAAAAGAAAAAAGAAAAAAGAATTCTCTAGAATTATTTCTCCTTTCCCCCTAAAAATTGGGGCTCTGATATAAATATACCTAATTTTTATTTTTTATTTTAAAATAAGTGTTATTATGATAAATGCATATCTTGAATGGATTTTTTTTGGCTAATTTTCAATAATCATAAACAAATTTCCTAATTCTTTAATTCTCAGGAATTTACACAATCCTAATTACCCCTGAAAATCACCCTTTTTGGAATGAAAACTGATTTTCAAATTATTTATATCTGTCGATGCATGTGATAATTTTGGTTGAGAATATCTATAAATACTTGTTTTTTCTTACATTTCTTGGAATTATAATTCGCCATTTTCAAAATGGTGTATGCAGTTATATTTGAATAAACATAAAAGAATACGTTATAAATATAACTGATCTATATTATTTTTTGAAAGTATAATTAATTGTATTGTCGCCATTTTCGAAATGGTGTATGCAATTATATTAAACAAAAATGAAAGAAAACCCGATAACCGGACGATAACCAGACTATAACGAGACAAATAAAAAATAGATGAAAACTGGAATAGTATTGATGCAAACTGTCATAGTTGCCAAGACTTTCTCCAATATCATCAGGTTTTCTAGTAACGAGTTTTGCGGCCTTAATTTTGTACTACTCTAGGCGCGCTATTTCGAGCCTTTCACGGATTTATTCACGGAAAATGTAAATAATTTGATAAATTCCGTAATATAAGGTTATTAATTCCGGAGATATGAACCCTTTACAGAAAAAAGATGGAATATAAAAAACGGATTAACTTTTTTTACAGGGCAGGATTAAAAATTATTCTCTACATAGTTCTTTATCCGCATTATAGGTTTCAATTTCCTTCTTGTTTATTATTTCCGTATCAGGTATGCAAAGTATTTTAAAAAGTATTTAAAGAAGGCTTGTTAATCAAAATCATAAAAAATTTTTTGAATTTCGAAATGACGTCTCTTTTTGCAGGAGATTATTTTTTGGTTATAGTTTTTCTTGTCTTTGTTGGTAAGAAATATTTATTTATTTTTTTTTTTGGAAAATCAAATGACTAATATTTTAAGGTGTAAGTATTTTTATTGATCAATAACAATTACTTATTGCGCAGTGAAAACCATTGATATCCACAGATGCTCACATAGAAATTTTATAATAATTTATATAATATCGAACGTCACGAGTTACAACCTTTCATTGACGCAAAAGTATCGGACTTGACCCGTGACTCGGTGCTAACTTGATAAAATATGTGATCGACAACGGGTCAAGATGACATCCCCAGAAGTGCCAAGTCTGATACTTTTGCTTCATTGACTTAATGAGTGACGTAGCTAAAAAAAGGAAAAGTCTGCACCCTAACCCGAATCAAGTGTCTTTGTTTTTTGATATAAATGAAAGTTGTTAAAATTATTCATTTACACATAAATGGCCAGGCAAAGAAAAGTACATCTGTACATGTGATTTCATTCCATCATAACTATACAAATATTAAAGAATTGCCGCAGAATTTGCAAATTAAACAAAGAAACATAATTAAACGGATATTTTTAAACCATATTATTTTTTTTATCACAAGAAAAAAACTATAAAATCACCTTCCTTGTTAAATCATAATTTGTATTGTATTTTGTCTTTATCTATCAACAAAGAAAGAAGTTTCATTATCAAACATTCACATCGAATGTTCATTATCGGTCATTCGCATCAAATGTTCATTATCGAACATTCGCATCGAATATATATTGATGTTATCAAGCTAAAATAAAACATAGTATATATGTTGTGCGTCAGATGTCGATTTGCATCAGATGATAACTGCATATTTTAAAGAAGGAAATTTCCACAAATATGAATCTGAACGTGTTGAAATTTTAGCATTATATTTAAAATGTGATGAACTAATTTACTTAGGCAATAAAGGCACATTAAGACTGAAAAATTTTATGTTTAATTATAGCTAAAATTTTGAATAACATTATCTGCGATATATAATTCAGCATTAATGGTATTTACTTGAAATTTTCAGAATATACGCAAATAATTATGGTGCACAGATTTACTTATAAAATAAAAGACAATTTAATTAATAAATAAAAATGTTTACTTATAAGAAACTATTCAAAATTGGCATCTGACGCGCGTCAGCTGTCATCTGACGCAAATCGACACCTGACGCACAACATATATATAACAATTATAACTAATATAGATATAAATATTTCGGCATTCAAATTATTTATCGGAGAATTTCTTAGTTTATTGTAAATGTTATATGAATATGGTTAATTTGTTGTTGTTCTTTTATATCATGATTGTTTACTAACCTTTTTTATGTATCAAGTACACAAAGAAAATACAGTATCCCTATAAAAAATTTTTATCCGAATATTTCCATTATTTCTCTGTGTCTTCCGTAAAAATTCTGTGAAAATGATACATTCACGAAAATTTCGGGCTATAAATTCCATGAAAATGATACATTCACGGAAAAACATGGAAAGATAAAACATGGATCAGATTTTTTACAGGGTATATAAAGGGTGGCTCAAAACCATAAAAATTCAAAAAATTTTCAAAATGTTTCTTTTTGCAGGAGATTGTTTTTTGGTTATTATAGTTTTTTTTATCATTTGTTGGTAAGAAATATTTATTTTTTGGCAATATAGTTATGGGATCGATACATAAAAAAATCTCAATACATAATACCCCATTGGATTAATCACTTATTCAGCACTTCGTTCAAAATAACTGTTATATTGGGTAAATCAAATTTGATTGGTTTGATCCCAGAAATATATATATAGGGGTCAGGTGATGAAAAAAATTTTTTACTATGAGCTGTACGCATTTTTTCAGGGCCGGAATTATGATAATATCAGTCGGTTACTATAATGGGAAATAAAATTCTGACTGGAATTATCAAAAATTATCTAAAAAAGGAAAGATTTTCATGATTTTTTTAGTTCAAAATACGCAAACTCAAACCTTGACCCTTTTATATATATTTCTGGGTCCTATCCTGGCTCCGCAGGAGCCCCGTCAAATTTGATTCCCAATATAACAACTAACAAGCGACCTTTACTCCTAGCGTTAGTCGTTAGTTATTCGGTTCGAGGTGCCGAATAAGTGATTTATCCTGTGTAACTATACAACTTTTTTAAACTTTTTTTTAAACTTTACCTAAATACCGGATAATTGAAATTATTGTTCCTTTTCTTTTTTTTAGGTATTTAGCCGCACATCTTTTGATAAGTTTTTATTTAAAAAAAAATCTTTTAATACCTGTTCCACGTGGTTAGTGTTTATGTTTATATTAAATCGGTTTATTTATTTTTAATTCCATATTTTCAGCTTATTAAAAATTTATGATAATTTTATTCAGATAATAGATGGTTTTTTGATTATCTTCAACTTCTAAATGAATATGAAGAGCTAGTTTCACCTCGTATGAATAGATTTTCAAGAACACGACAAAATCGAATTATTTTCTTAAATAGAATAATTCGTTACTATCAAAAAGAATTTTCTTCGGAAATTGAAGAGTATTTAGAGTATTTGAAACATGAATACGAAGAACTGCTTTCGTTACACTCTTAGAATGAGAATCATAAAAGACGAGTTATTTTTCTAATTCGGGAAATCCATCTTATTGGGGAAGCTACTTATTTTAACTGTTAATTTATTATGAGATTCAAAGAAATACAATGTCAAATTATTATTGAAATAGATATTTTATGTATTTAGTTAGATATTTTGATTAGTTTATTGGTTAAATGTATAGTTTTATTATTTATGTATATATTAGTTAATTTATATTTATAGTTTATTTATTTTTAGTATAAACAGGAATCGGGAGGCTTAGGTTTTATTTTATTTGCATGTATGTTTTATTAGTTATATTAATTATGTATTATATAGTTATTATATTTATTTTATCTATTATTTCTGTTATATAAAATATATAGTTAATTTTATATAAATACAATGCTATAGACAAGTGAGAACTGAGAAGTAGAACGCTCAAAGTTATTTAGTTTAACATCCAACATTGCGATTGATCCATTAGTTGCCACCGTTGCGATTTTATTTTTTGTGGCTAAAAAGCAACCAGTATAATTACTCTTAATTCCTGGATCAAGCTAGCTAACGGAATTTGAATTGAATCATGATGAAGTAATAATATTCACATCTGATTGGATCATTATGATTGTTTAATCCTTTATTCATGTCTGATTGGATTATTTGTATTATTTCTTATTTTAATAAACCTTCTTCTTAGGCTTAACAGTATTAACACTTGTAAGAAGGATTTTCCGAATTACAGAATGCCGAAGGAGGCAGTAATATTGTTAGAATCCTGGCCGATTGTTAATAAAAACCCTACTAATTGTTTTCCGATTTCATAAATACCTTGTTTATTTTTTTGTTATAAATTATTTGATTTCATAATAATTATTTTTTCGTCCCTATTATTGAAAAAACCATAAAATATTGTTGTTATTATTTTAGGGCAATGATATTTATTACGTAATATTTTAGGGGATGAGGTAGATTTTATATATTATGTGGTTATAAATGGATATTACGTAATAAATGTCACTGCCCTTATAAAATAAAATTTACTCTAATTTATCAAATGTTTAGAGAATTATGCAATAAATATTTTCAATTACTCGGAGAAATATGCAAAAAATATTTCTAAACATCCACTTTATCGTTTTTAAATAGGTTATAAAGAGCACTTCACAGGGATACCCATTTTCTTCAATGTGTTTTTTTGTGATTTTCTGTGAATCGGAATAATAAATATTCACAACATAAATTAAAAAATTGTTTATAATTATAAAAACTCACATTGACTTAAAAAACCCTAGTGTTAATAATCAACTAAGTTGATCATCTGTCAAATGATTTTTTGATATTACAAAATAATCTTTGATTCAAAAATTCCTTAAAAATCACTTCTAACGCAAAGGGGTCAAATCCACCGTTATGAGTTGTAGCATGTTTATCAGTAAGATCTTTATAACTCATAAAATTATTCAGATTTTATAATGATGAAATCTTAGTTACGAGCATGAGATTTTTTTTTTTATTTGTATATTTATATCAAACTTTTTATGATAAAACGCGCTTATCACTACGCCAAATTTGATAAATTATTTACATTAATTATATTACTGAAAGAATTTAAATATTTTCACTTAAACCATACTTCCTTAATCTTCTTCAATTTATAATATTTTTCACCTTTACTTTTTCTTCATTAGTATTATCTATAATATATTTATTTAGGAGTAATTATTAGTCGATATATTGTGAAATATGTCTTAACATTCTGTTCAAATAAAGTTCAAGAATATAAAATTTATCTTCATTTTATTATTTTATAGATTGAGATCTTATCCTTTCTTGTACATTTATTTCTCAAAATATGTACAATTTTCCTGCTGCGGAAAATCACTAAACCCTATTTTTTTCATTTCAGAGTCGTCTTATTTAACTAACTCATCGAAAATTTTTTTTTCGTTTTCGTTTTCAGAAGTTTCGTGTTTTCTTTAGCCATCTCTTATATTAAGCTTTAAATTTATTTTTATCTGGCATAGCACTACTTAAATATTTGATATTTAAAAAATTAGTTAGTACAAAAATTTCACAATTACCCTATAATTCCACTAGAAATTAGTGAAGTCACGTGCAGCTGGATTTTGAATTTATGATAGAAAGTATTATTGAATATGTATATCGGTCAATATACACAAAACCATAATTTGAAATTACGGTAACAAGAAGCGATTTCTATAATTTATAAATTCAATAGTAAACTCATGTGATTAATTTTTAATTAAAATAATATTTATTTTAGTTATCAAAATGAATAAATAGTGTTACATAAATAAATCAAATTACAAAAGTCTCCATAAAAAAATACATCCATCGGAACAAAAATACTGATATAGGAAAAAATACTTGCAACAAACGCCAAGATTTAAATAAAAAAAAATCGGGAGGCGATTTTCAAAATGATGTGCGTCACCTTGATGTGGACAAGGAGATCTATCTGATCCTCACAAGTACTTTAATATAATCGCTAACTGTCTTCAAGATGTTCCTGTGTTCCTGTATTTGCATATTCCGAAATACGTGTTTACATTGGCACAAAAAAAAATATAAAATTACACAAATAGGATAAATTTATATTTATTATAAATAAATATTATAATAGATATATATAAATTAATCAAACTGCAGTAGTAAAAATTATTTATAATGAGTATTGTATAGATAATATTTGTACTACTTACAATATAATAAGAAAAAAAAATGTTCTTTCTCTGAAGAAAAATTCCGCAAAAAAAAGCACTTCTATTCTAAAAGGTATATTGTAAAAGTCCGAAATAAAATATAAAGAAATAATGTATTTACCGCACCCTGCGTTACAAATTTATATATATTTTTATGTTTATCATTTGCCATTTTAAGGGGGGGTGCGGTGTATAAACTAAAGATCGACATAAACAATTTACAAAAAAGGAAGGATGCGTTGTAACGCAGGGTGCGGTAAATAAATTCACTCATATCCCATATTATATATATGAAAAAAATGATATATATTTATTTAGTGATAATATATCTTTAGAGATATATCTTAGTTAATTTAAATATAACCAGCATTACAAAAAAATATAAAACCATGAAAACTAAGAAATTTTTCATAAAAAAAATTGTTTTTTTTAACGTTTATAAATTCTATTTTATGTAATAATGAATATCACTTTCTTGTATTCCCAAAATGGAAAGCGTTGAATGCAAATTTAATTTTCCATTTAATTGAGTTTAAATATATATACACCATGGTTTTTCTCATAAAAAATAAAAATCAAAGATGGCATTTCCAAACAACAATTTTGATAATTCAAATTCATCACTTGTCGCTGCGGCTCTTAAATCATTAACCGGTTTACCCATTATATCACAATCCCAATATTTGAATCAAATACAAAATGGAAATAATAACGCTATTTATCAAAACATAAATCCAGTGTCTCTCCATAGTTCTTATTTAGCTGGTGGGGAAGTACAAAATAATAATGACGATTCTAATCCTCATTATTCTTTGCAAGGAAACGAAAATATCAATCAAGATTATTCCGATTCTCAATTTGTTTCTGATACCTCTTTTTCTACTCAAGAATCTTCTCACTTTTGTTCTGCAAATAATACACAATGTTCTATTGTAAATCCGAATAATTTTATGATGTCTTCTTTACAGCAACAAATTACTCATCTTCCTCAACAAATTTCTCAACAAATATTCCCTTTTCAAGTTTTTCAACTAGCTCAATCACACATTCCTCAACAAATTCAATCGCAATTGTCTCAAATTCAGGTGCAATTTCCTCAACAAATTCAATCTCAGCAATTGCAAACTCTTCACTCGCAACAATCGCAACAATCTCAATTTGCTGAACCGCAACAATCTCAATTTCCTCAACAAATTCAATCGCAACAATCTCAATTTCCTCAGCAAATTCAATCGCAACAATCCCAATTTCCTCAGCAAATTCAATCGCAACAATCCCAATTTCCTCAACAAATTCAATCGCAACAATCCCAATTTCCTCAACAAATTCAATCGCAACAATCTCAATTTCCTCAGCAAATTCAATCGCAACTATCTCAATTTCCTCAACAAATTCAATCGGTACAATCTCAATTTCCTCAGCAAATTCAATCGCAACAATCTCAATTTCCTCAGCAAATTCAATCGGTACAATCTCAATTTCCTCAACAAATTCAATCGCAACAATCTCAATTTCCTCAACAAATTCAATCGCAACAATCTCAATTTCCTCAACAAATTCAATCGGTACAATCTCAATTTCCTCAACAAATTCAATCGCAACAATCTCAATTTCCTCAACAAATTCAATCGCAATAATCTCAATTTCCTCAACAAATTCAATCGGTACAATCTCAATTTCCTCAACAAATTCAATCGCAACAATCTCAATTTCCTCAACAAGTTCAATCGCAACAATCTCAATTTCCTCAACAAATTCAATCGCAACAATCTCAATTTCCTCAACAAATTCAATCGCAACAATCTCAATTTCCTCAGCAAATTCAATCGCAACAATCTCAATTTCCTCAACAAATTCAATTGCAACAATCTCAATTTCCTCAACAAATTCAATCGCCACAATCTCAATTTCCTCAACAAATTCAATCGCCACAATCTCAATTTCCTCAACAAATTCAATCGCAACAATCTCAATTTCCTCAACAAATTCAATCGCAGCATTCACAACCAGTGTTGGCATTGGACTCATTTTAATTGACTTAATTGGACGATTTGGACAATTGGACAATTGGATATAGACCAATTGCATCCAATTGTCCAATTGGTCTAATACACATCTGTTGGATTTGGACTATGACCAACGGTAGGTAGTAAGTAAGTAACGGAAATTGGCTAAGTGAGTAACGTAAAGTTACTAATTTAGGTTAATTTACGTTACTCCCTTAATTAAGGCACAGAACGTAAAATAAAATTTTTTTACCTTACGTTACTCACCATATCTAGCACCACGTGATTTATATTATCAATTTTTGCATATTTATCTTAGTAAAAAATTTATTTTAAAAAAGAATTTTTCATACTATTAGAGTTGATTTTCTTATACCTTTAAATATAAAAGAAAATTGATTTTATACTTTTAAAATTATAAAATTATTTATTTTAAAATAAAATTATTTATTTATAATTTATTAATAAAAATAAAACAAATAAAAAACATAACTTTATTATTTATAAATTAAAAATTAAAATACAGTAAATAAACGCGTTACGCGTAACATATCCTAATATTATTATGAAAATAATTACAGCTCCACAAATATGAAAGCCAAACCCAGTAAAAATAGATCCTTGAGTAATCCAATAGTAATTTATACCTATTAAACAGCTTTACTTATCTCCAAAAGACAATTAACTTTGACAAAGATATCAAAACTACCGTATACTCTAAATTTTTTGTATACAAAATAACCAAAAAATAAACAGTTAATATAGTAGTTATTAGTTAATAACATGACAGGCAGTTTAATAAACAATGTAGATGTGACGCCGCAATATTTTTCCGTTTTCTTGGACCATTATGTCATTTATGTGACCGTTTCGGCCCAAAACGTGTTATGCATGGCTCTATTGCTTATAGTACCGTATGACTTAGTGCTATTGTACTGTACGTAGTCCCATTATATTGGATTAATTACTGTATGTTTCTTTATCAGTATTCTTGGTGCAACTTTTGTTCCATGTCAATTCTGGACAACTTGAATGTTTAGTAAAAATATTGTTGGAAGTGCTACCGCTGTAATAGGAGGATTAGTGCGGGGGTGCTCAGCTGATGCTGGTATTACTAGTATTTATATTTTTGGCTTGATCGCTGCAGGGATTAATTTGTCCCACGTGTGGTTATTTCATTTCTGATTAACGGTTTGTACTTTGCAATCCTTTTTTTAACCGAAAACAAAGAAACATCAAGATATTTTTGCGACATTTTTTTACACCCAGTTACATTTTAATCAACATTTCATGGTTTTAAAAATAAATCACATTTTTAATTTACGTAATAGATATGTATAACTCATCGAAAATGAAAAGGTGGTTTGTTTGGGTGAACTTTATATTGAATGGGTGTACTTTAACTAGTTTTAATTTGTACGTTATCCGAACAATTTTTACATCAATAAAGTTTTAGCGTGCCTGAAAAGAATAAAAATTCCAAAAAAAATGTAAAAATTAAATTCGAGTGAATAAAATTATTATCGATAAATAATGAATATAGATGTAAATAAGATTTAAGAAACGTCTGTCGGAGATAATTGACGGTAAAATTATTATCGGTGAAATGAACTGAATGCGACCCTTACTTGTGTATAAAATACCGTAATTGAATTATTATTGATCACGCATCTAAGTTAAACAATTACTGCGAATATTCTGAATAAATAATATGCTTGCCAATTGCATCAATTTTTTTCACGTTTCTAACGTTGATGATTTTATTTATTTGAGTAAAAAGGTAAATAAAGTAGGGGAGAATATATTGAAAAATAAATAAATAAATAAATAAAGGAAACGCAATATTGTTAACCCGCCATGTAAAAACTTGATTTAATTCTGTCTTAATTTTTACTTAATTTCATAGGAAAGATTTTAGGCTCATAAATCATAATAATCAAAAATATACTTATAGCTTAATCATAAAACTTCTAACTAAACTACAGTATATATTCAATATATTCAATGTACTGTATATACTGTATACAGTAAATATTATCGTAACGATTTTAACGATTTGTATTTGTGATCTTTTTTATAAAATGAAGGAATAAAAAAGAAATTTTTTTGCATTTTGACCGAAATTAGGACATTCAAATTAAATACCGTAATTAATAAAAAATCAAAAATGAAAATTTATTTAATACTATAATAAGTGATATATTATTGTATGTAATCGTAATAAAAAATGTAATTTAAGATACATTAAAAAAAGGTATAGTAAAAGTTTTTTAGATCGAAATTATATTAGAATGGCGACCCATTAAATAGTTGATTCACGAATGAATTAGTCGAATTTTGTTGGGGAAGGTTTGAAATCCTTCTAAGCATGCCATTATTCGATGCGAATCTTCGATAATGATTTATAATTTTTCTTAACCTTCTTTCCTTGTAGAGTTGGAATTGATATGATCGATTAGAAAAAGACATTTTTTACAAAAAACAATAAAAATTATTTATTTAACAGAATGGAAAGGGGAGAGCTTTATATACGTAACTTTTTGTGATAAAAAAATAATATGGTTTAATAATTCTCGTGTTTCTTTGTATGAAAATTTTGTAGCTTGTTTTACTTAAAAGGTATTAAGATAGTAATGGAAATGATACACAAAAATTTGTATTGTCAAAAAAAGATAATACGGATAAAACCTCCTTGTTGCATAAAATTATTATTTCTTTTTATATCTACTTTTAAACCATGGATTTTCGTAATAATTAACCGCACATAGTAATTCAAGTCATTATACCTGATTTATATTCAAAAAGAAACGGCAAAAAATATTCTTGATCTTGACGATTTAATCCAAATTCATATGCAAATTTACGCCCAAATTAAATATAAGGAGAATAATTTTAACGACTGAGTTATAATTTAAAATATGTTTATGACGTATAAAGTGATGGACAATATTGTAATTATTAAATAGCGTAATAATTACAAAGAATAATTTATAATAGTCCAAGTTTTGAACTTTATTCCTTCTTTGCCTTCCTTTGTTATTATTTGCATGCATAATATTAAAGAACCGAAAGTTTTTTTTATGGTAAATGGATCAATGTTACACAGTATCACATGATACCCAAGCCAATACTGCGGCGACCAATAGAAATTAATGCTACCAAAACACGTGATGTCAAAATATCGATCATTAAAAATCCCGCGTTTTCTTAATTGATTAACGAATGATTATTCTAAAAAAAGTTGTATTGTTTAAAAAATAATACAAATAAAGATTTCCTTTTTTGCATGATATGAGTATTTTCTTTTTATATCCTTTATATCCTTTTTTGATTTTTAACATCTAACAAATAATGTCAATAATGTAGAATTTCGCCCATAATAAAATAAAAATCGGTAAAAACTGAAGTTAAAATTTTCTTTTTTAATACTTATTATTTGACATAAACTAATCCATTTAGTCCAAATTCATATGTATTTTACAAATTTACGCCGATCAACATAATTCCATATAATTATATTTATGACGTATTGTGCCAAACAAAAATACAAGAACCATTATATGACTTTCTTTGTTATTTGAAAATAATTCTTACGCTATTTACGCTATTTGAATATTTACAATCTTGCTTCACT